>NC_079451.1:52758738-52826238 GCF_903798145.1 Danio aesculapii | reverse complement strand
GGGAGAATGGAAAAAGAAAGAGTGAGAGAAAGAAAGAAAATAAGAAAAAGAAAGAAAGAAAGGGAGGGAAGAAGGAAGGAAGGAAGAGAGGGAGGGAGGAAGGAAGGAAGGAAGGAAGGAAGGAAGGAAGGAAGGAAGGAAGGAAGGAAGGAAGGAAGGAAGGAAGGAAGGAAGGAAGAAAATAAGAAAAAGAAAGAGAGAGAGAGGAAGGAAGGAAGGAAGAAAATAAGAAAAAGAAAGAGAGAGAGAGGAAGGAAGGAAGGAAGGAAGGAAGAAAGAAAGAAAATAAGAAAAAGAAAGAAAGAGAGGGAGGAAGGAAGGAAGGAAGAGAGGGAGGGAGGAAGGAAGAAAGAAAGAAAGAAAGAAAAAGAGAGAGAGGGAGGAAGGAAGGAAGAGAGGGAGGGAGGAAGAGAGGGAGGGAGGAAGGAAGGAAGAAAGAAAGAAAGAAAATAAGAAAAGAAAGAAAGGGAGGAAGGAAGGAAGGAAGGAAGGAAGGAAGGAAGGAAGGAAGGAAGGAAGGAAGGAAGGAAGGAAGGAAGAGAGGGAGGAAGGAAGGAAGGAAGGAAGAAAGAAAGAAAGAAAGAAAATAAGAAAAGAAAGAAAGAGAGGGAGGAAGGAAGGAAGGAAGGAAGGAAGAGAGGGAGGGAGGAAGGAAGGAAGGAAGAAAGAAAGAAAGAAAATAAGAAAAAGAAAGAAAGAGAGGGAGGATGGAAGGAAGGAAGGAAGGAAGAGAGGGAGAAAGGAAGGAAGGAAGGAAGGAAGGAAGAAAGAAAGAAAGAAAGAAAGAAAGAAAGAAAGAAAGAAAGAAAGAAAGAAAGAAAGAAAGAAAGAAAGAAAGAAAGGTCACTGGTTCGAGTCTCGGCTGGGTCAGTTGGTGTTTCTGTGTGGAGTTTGCATGTTCTCCCTCGTGTGGGTTTCCTCCGGGTGCTCTGGTTTCCCCCACAGTCCAAACACATGTGGTTCAGGTGAATTGGGTAAGCTAAACTGCCCATAGTGTGTGTGTGAAAGAGTGTGTGTATGTTTCCCAGAGATGGGTTGCAGCTGGAAGGGCATCCGCTGCGTAAAACAGATGCTGGATAAGTTAGCGGTTCATTCCACTGTGGCGACCCCAGATTAATAAAGTGACTAAGCCGACAAGAAAATGAATGAATGAATGAAATAAATGCATTATAACTGTGATGGTGTTTGCGCTGCTTCACATGCAGCCGCTCCTCTGCCAGATGCTGCTGATGGAAAATATCTGGAGCTTTTCATACAGGGGGAAAAGAGGACAAACACAGCAGATTGATCATTTCTCCAGGGTTACAGTTGAGTTCATTTGTTTATTGTAACCTGAAAACAAACAAAGCCAGAGAGTCAGAATCAGAATCAGAATGAGATTCATTCACCAAGTGTGTGCAAACACACTCATGATGCATACAGTACATTATAAATGTTAACACAAGAACACAGACTCACACTTAAATAAGTGGGAAAAAAGTTAACCATAAAAATACAAACTCAACTCTATAATACAACTCCAAATCAGAAACAAACAGGGACAGCATGGAAAACTCAAATACAAATGGTGTATTTTATTATCTCATTTAAGTATTTCATTGCTGACAGTTTTGTTGTGATTGTTTATTTATTACAGAGCAAAGCCAGCAAACATAGCAAGCAACAACTATATACAAGCCAGGGGAAAATACATACGAAATGAAATAAACAACAAAAGACAGAAAAGTAAAAAACTCTGAGGTGAGAAGTGACCTTAATACACCTCTAAAATATTAGTGTTTCTCTCTCAGTACACTGTAAAAAATCAATCCCTAAAATATACGGTTCAAAAAACGGTGTTTCACCATTAAATATACGGGACAAACTGTAAAAGTAATTTCTCAACAGTCCACAGTCAGAGGAATGCTGGAGGGGTTGTGGGAATATGGGTAATCACGCACATATATTTTGGGAATGTCCGAAGATACTTGCATTTTGGCAAGCGGTAAAAACTGAGATACTGAAAGCTATGCAGTTAGATCTACCTTTTACTCCCCTGTTTTTCCTGCTTGAAGGGACACTCCACGATATATATGAGAAAACCAGCGATATATATACATATACTTTTACTAAGTGCAAGAAACACTTTAACAATAAACTGGATGAAGCCAAACCCTCCAGCAACAGTACAATGGATAGAAAACCTTGAATCTATAGACAGAATGGAGTATATGACTGCTCAACTTCAATTCAAACTGGATATTTTTAATCAAACATGGGCTCCTGTACTTTGCATCTGAACAGGACATCGTATTTCCAGCTCCTTTGAAACTGTTAATAATATATGGGGTTTTTGGTAATTTGTTTTTGTTTACATCTAGAGTTACTTTTTTTCTGTCGCTTTCTTTTTTTATCTCTGCTGTCTCTGAATGTTCAGTAAAATGTTTTAATGTGTAAAAATAAAGTAAAAAAAATAGTAATTTCTCATTTTTACAGTAAACTACAGTATTTCATTCATTTATCGAGGTAATATGTCTGTATTTTGAATGACCAACATCTACACATCTTTTGTTACACAGTTAGCACGGCCTTAGCAGGTGGAGATGTGGTAATGAACCAATCCTCATCACTAACAACTTTTCCCACAAGCAGAGAAGTGTATCAGTGTCTAGAAGCTGCTCAGTGTCATTCACACAGCTACTGAACACCAGTATGGTAACACACATAACATTACAGTCATGAAATAAACATTGTTGATCAATATTAGATCTAACATGAATCTCTAATGTTCATCACTGATGGGGAATCAGCTAAAGAGATCTGCAGTAATGTCAACCAAAAGCAGAAAGAGTGATGTGCCATGCAGGGAATTCTGGGAAAGTCAGTGTACGGTTATTCACCATATATATTAAGGAACCACAATGTTAACCAGGTTACGGATTTGTTCTGTAGCATTTTTACAGCTTTTTACTGTTCAAATCACGGCCATTTTTTTACAGTGTACACTTTAGTTTATCTAGTTATTATATAAGAACTGTTCTTAATCAATTCAGACCATACTTTGATTGTTTGGGGTTTAGCTCTGTTCATTCTTGCTGGAGAACGTTCGAACAATGCTATATTTTTTAGTTCAATAATCCACATTTTGTCCGCAGGGAATATGGGATCATGCCAGAATTGAAATATAGCCTTCTTAGCTACTGTATGAAACGTCCTACATCCGTACAACATAAGTTAAGATCAGAATCATCATTTAATAAACAAATATTGGGGTATTTAGGAATAAACAGATCACAAAATTCTGATGTAATTTGAAAGCCCTAATCACAAAATGTCCATTCAAAAAGCACATGCATATATGTGCCCACAGAAAGGAGCAGGTGAGCACTTTATTCTGTGTAGCACATCCAGAATCGCATAAGCCTTGTGCATCAGTTTATAGTGTATAAGTTGATGGGCAGGATTCTTAGACATCACTTGGATACTTTCCCATATCTAGTCCTAATTCAGTTTGTATGGGGCCAGTTCCTTTTGCCATATTGTGCAGTAAAGTCAAAGTTAAGCAGTTTGTTATGCATGTGATTGCTCCACGTGACTAAGAAACATTCACACAATCCCTCAATGGATGAATGTCCAACTTACAGTTCTGTGAAACTCTATACGCATTGCACTTCTCAACCTGAAGTAGGAATGTCCATGGAGATCGTAACCTTTCAAATCCTGAAAAGACCTTAAGCCCTGGTTATTAATATCCCAACAAACTTTATTTAATGTGTTCCTCCTTATTTTTATCTTAACCAACACCTTTCCAATTATAGTTCTGCCTACACATTTCAAGAAAACTTGTATCAGTAAAGCATTTCCCACTGTGTAATGTTGCCGTTCCTTTTTACAACACTTCGAGACGTTTAGGGACTGAAGACAGCAAGTGATGAAGTGTTTCAGGTGTGATTCTGTCCCATTCTTCCTGCACACAAGTCTTAAGGTGGGCAGCAGTACGGGGTCTTCATATTTGCATTTTGTGCTTTAAAATGCGTCACACATTCTCTATTGGAGACAGGTCGGGACTGCAGGCAGGCCAGTCCAGTATCTGTATCCTCTTCCTCCGCTGCAGGACTCTAATGTGTGCAGAATGTGGTTCTGCATTGTCTTGTTGAAATATGCTCAGGCGTCCCTGGAGAAGAGCGTCTCTGTGTACTCTTCAGCATTAATGGAGCATCACAGAAGTGAAGTTACCTTTGCCAAGGGCACTGAAACAACCCCAGACCATGACATACCCTGGCTTTTAGACTTGTTGCTGGGTACAGTCTGGATGATCCTTTTCTACTTTGGCCCGGAGCACACGGCGTCCATTTCTCCCCAAAATACCTGAAATACTGCTTTATCTGAGCACAGTTTCCTCTGTGTGATGGTCCATCCCAGATGCCTCTGACCCCAGAGAAGTGGACACTTCTGGACACTGTTAACATAGGGCTTCCTTACGGCACAGTATAGTTTTAACTGGTGGTTATGGATTTAACTACGTATTGTGTTACTTGACAAAGGTTTTCCGCAGTAGTCCTGATAACTGATTTGTTAAATGGCATTGTTTAAGTTAGTTATGTCATAATAAATAATGTTATCCCAGTATCACGCAGCCCTAATTTGCAGTAGTGGTGCTGATTTATGTTTGGGGTGGGTGCTGCTGTATTTGTGTTCAGCAGTGTTGGCGAAGTTAATTTTGCGCTGTGTGTGTGTGTGTTAATGAAGGTGTGAGTGGTCCAGTATTGATCAAACGCCGCCGGCAGCTCCAGCTTCAGTCTTCAGTGTTTGAGTTCTCAGGGAATCACCTCATTAAAGTGATGGATTCGGGCTGGATCTGGGTCTGGGTCTGGGTGGGCGTCCACATGTGCCGTCAGCTTTACTGCTGCTGAACATGACCACAGCTTTCATCCTACAGGACAGAAAAGAGATGATCTACTGGCTCTCTGCGGTCCGTCACGTCTTCAGAAACACGCAGTATTATTGTCTAATATTGTGGAAGTCTGACAGTAAAGTGTCATATCGTTAGGAGAGATCAGTGTTGACTGTGGTTTATTTAGAGTTAGAAAAACACACAGTACTGAGTTTTCAGGATGCTTCGTTCTGTTTGTTTTTTTTTAATTTTGTTTTGTTTTTTGTTAAATTTTTTTGTTTAATTTTGTTTTGTTTTATTTATTTATTTATTTTTGTTTTGTTTAGTTTTTAGTTTTATTTGTTTTGTTTTGTTTTATTTATTTATTTTTTGTTTTCTTTTGTTTTCTTTTGTTGTTTTGTTTTTTGTTTTGTTTTGTTTTTTTATTTATTAATTTTTTTGTTTTGTTGTTTTGTTTAATTTATTTTTGTTTTGTTTATTGTGTTGTTGTTTTGTTTTATTTATTTTTGTTTTGTTTTTTGTTTTATTTTTTTGTTTTGTTTTTTGTTTTTTTGTTTGTTTTATTTTGTTTTATTTTTTGTTTAATTTTATTTTGTTTTATATATTTATTTATTTTTGTTTTGTGTAGTTTTATTTTGTTTTTGTTTTTTGTTTTGTGATTTTTTGTTTTATTTATACTTTTTTTTTGTTTTGTGTGTTTTGTTTTGTTTTGTTTTATTTTTTTTGTTTTGTTTTATTTTTTGTTTTATTTTTTTGTTTTGTTTTGTTGTTTTTTTTGTTTGTTTTGTTTTGTTTTGTTTTTTATTTTTTGTTTTGTTTAGTTTTTTAGTTTTATTTATTTTTTTGTTTGTTTTTTGTGTGTTTTGTTTTGTTTTTTGGGGGGGGGGTTGTTTTTTTTTGGTTTTGTTTTGTTTTTTGTTTTGTTTTGTGTTTTTTATTTATTCATTTATTTTTGTTTTATTTTGGTTTTTGTTTAGTTTTGATTTGTGTTTTGTTTTGTTTTTTGTTTTGTTTTGTGTTTAGTTTTTTTTGTTTAGTTTTTTGTGTTTTGTTTAGCTTTTTGTTTTATTTGTTTTGTTTTTTGTTTTGTTTATTTATTTTTTTGTTTTGTTTTATTTTTTGTTTTGTGTTTTGTTTTTTGTTTTGTTTATTGTTTTATTTGTTTTATTTATTCATTCATTTATTTTTTGTTTTGTTTGATTTTTTTGTTGTCTGTTTTGTTTTGTTTTGTGTTTTTTTTTTTTGCAGTTTGTCATGTGTTTAGACATGAATATTATTGTCATGCTAGACAAATTTCAGTCTGTATTTAGTTATTTAGAATAAAACACTTATAAAACAGAAATATATTTGTCTATATATTAATATAGTAATATCTTTGTCTCTATATTTGTCCAGAAATGTGTTAATTTAATTGTTTAATTTAGTTAATACACACACACACACATTATTCTGGAGGGCTTATTTTAGCGTGCACTGCTAGATGAATTTAATTATTTATTTATTTTTATTTTATATAGTTTTATCTGCAGTAATATATGAATGTGGAGTGATTTTTCCAGCGAGCGCTTGATGAATGTGTGTGTTCAGTCGTGCACCTGAGTGTGTGTGATCGGGCCGTGTTTTACGCTCCATTGAGTTTCTCCATGGTTCATGTCATGTGTGATCCGTCATTAATCTCGGCGCTACACTTGATTTGCGGCCCCAGAGCGTGGCTTTCTGCACTGATGCCACATTGGGTTGTCTTTCTCTTCGTGCGGTTTTACTCAGAATGACACTCAATCTGCATCTGCTCGGAGACGCTTTCACACATGTTCCTGAGAAATAAAGCATATTCATGATCAGGTTCATGTTAAAACACATACACACACAATAAAAAAAAAAAAAAAAATTTTATGTTTTTATTCTTGCATTTTGTTTAGCTTTTGTTTTGGTTTGGCGTTTGTTTGTTTTTTCTTTTGTTTAGCTAATGTTTTTTGTTTTGCTTTGCCTTTTGTTTAGCTTTTGTTTTGATTTGGCGTTTGTTTTTTTCTTTTGTTTAGCTAATGTTTTTTGTTTTGTTTTGCCTTTTGTTTAGCTTTTGTTTTGGTTTGGTTCGGTTTGGGGTTTTATTTTTGCATTTTGTTAAGCTTTTGTTTTGTTTTGTTTTTATTTTTGCATTTTGTTAAGCTTTTGTTTTGTTTTGTTTTTTATTTTTGCTTTTTGTTTAGCTTTTGTTTTGTTTCGGTTTTGTTTGGTGTTTTGTTGTAGCTTTTGTTTTGGTTTGTTTGTTGTTTTTTTATCTTTGCCTTTTGTTTAGCTTTGTTTTGGATTGGTGTTTTGTTTTAGCTTTTGTTTTAGTTTGTTTGTTTTGTTTTTTATCTTTGCCTTTTGTTTAGCTTTGTTTTGTTTTTTGCCTTTTGTTTAGTTTTTGTTTGGTGTTTTGTTTTAGCTTTTGTTTTAGTTTGTTTGTTTTGTTTTGTTTTGTTTTTTGCTTTTTGTTTAGCTTTGGGTTTGGTTTGATCTTTTATTTTCGCCTTTTGTTTAGCTATTGTTTAGCTTTTGTTTTACTTTAGTTTGGGTTTTTTGCCTTTTGTTTAGCTTTTGTTTTGTTTTAGTTTGGGTTTTTTGCCTTTTGTTTTGCTGTTGTTTAGCTTTTGTTAAGCTATTGTTTTGTTTTTTTCCTTTTGGTTTGGTTTGATGTTTTGTTTAGCTAATGTTTTGCTTTTGGTTTGGCTTCAGTTTTGTGTGTGTGTGTGTGTGTGTGTGTGTGGTGTGCGTGTGTGTGTGTGTGTGTGTGTGTGTGTGTGTGTGTGTGTGTGTGTGTGTGTGTGTGTGTGTGTGTATCTGTGTTTGTGTGTATCTATGTGTATGTGTGTGTGTGCTGTCTATGGCTGTGTGTAAGACAGAAAAAAGGACCAAACTCTAAACCCTTTTAAAGCGGGCTCATGAAATCATCTCCTCTTTCTGCTGACTGTGATTCTGAATTTCTCTCTGACTTTCTGGCAGTTTCCAGCAGATGGTGACTTACTTTGGGCTCAAACCCAAGTCTGGAGAGAAGGAGGTTTCTCCGAACTACATCTTCATGCTGTGGTACGAGTTCTGCAGTGATTTCAAGAACACGTGGAACCGAGAGAGTAAAAACATCTCCAAAGAGAGGTACAGTAGGAGTGCAGGCGTTTACAGTAGAGCTGGGTCAACAAGGGCTGTGCTGTTAACCCTGTGCTGTTACCTTTCCTATTTGGTTTCCAACGATTATGAAAGAGCATTAATCATTGATATAATTGATATAATTACTGTTTTGGGTGACACAGTGGCTCAGTGGTTAGCACTGTGGCATCATAGCAAGAAGCTTGGTGGTTTGAGTCCCGGCTGGGTCAGTTGGTGTTTCTGTGTGGAGTTTGCATGTTCTCCCCGTGTGGTGTGGGTTTCCTCCGGGTGCTCCTGTTTCCCCCACAGTCCAAACACATGCACTATAGGGGATCTGATTAACTAATTAACCGTAGTGTATGAGTGTGTGTGTGTGAATGAGAGTACTGGGTTGCAGCTGGAAGAGCATCTGCTGTGTAAAACATATGCTGGAATAGTTGGCGGTTCATTCCGCTGTGGCGACTAAGTGACTAAGCTGAAGGAAAATGAATGAATGAATGTATGATTCAGGAGACAGTCAAAATAAGTTTAGTGGGAGTCTTTTAGCTCATATTTACTCAACAAACGTCCCCAAATATACATATCAATAGAGATAATCTTGTATAATTTGTGCTATTATTAAAACCGATTCAAGATGTGAAATATACCCGCATTTGTAGGATCACTCATATTTAGTTTGTTTGTTTGTTTTTACAATTACGTTGAGTCATTTTGTACTCTTCTTCAAGACAACTTTATAAAAATGTCAATATTTACTTGAGATACACACAAAAAAAGATGTGTTTTAGTAAATGCATCATGAATCATGACGTTTAGTTCTGCTCCTCCATTGATAAATAGTGTTTTCTTGTTTTTCACATAAATCTAACAAACCTAAGATGAGTTTAATAAGCAAAACAAGTTGTATGAAAGGAAACGTTGAGTCAGAAAGAGCGTTGTGTGACTGGAGTTTGACCTCCATTCACTTACACTGCAGAGGAGAGCTGCATCTGTGTTCATTTTCAACAAATATACTGGAGTTTATAGAATCACCACAGCAGATGAAATCAAGCGCTTTACTGTAGTAAGGTTCAAAAACACTGTAATATTTACTGTAAATTACTCTGTAAATTAAATGTTTTTTGCATGTGGGACCACATGATAAATTCCATAGTCATGTATAATAAATACTATTGTGTTTTGTAGTATTTACATCTCTTTGTTAATGAATGCTCCAGCACACTGTAGTATTTACTGTAGTGAAACTGTAATGAATACTGCAGTATACTTGTGGTGTATTGTAATATAGCGTAAACTGTGCTGTATTGTAGGATAATACATCCTATATGGAAAACTTCACAACCATAGAAACTGTAGAATCACCACAACAGATCAATAACTATAGATGTTGTGTTACCATAGCAACCATAGTTGCGTTAAGATCCACAACATACAGTGCATCCGGAAAGTATTGATAGCGCTTCACTGTTTCCACATTTGTTTATGTTAGAGCCTTATTCCAAAATGGATTAAACTCATTTATTTCCTCAACATTCTACACACAATCCCCCATAATGACAATGTGAAAAAGGAGTTTTTGCAGCGATTACAGCCTCAAGTCTTTCTGAATATGATGCCACAAGCTTGTCACACCTGTCTTTGGGAATTTTGGCCCATTCCTCTTTACAGTACCTCTCAAGCTCTATCAGGTTGGATGGGCAGCGATGGTGTACAGCCATTTTCAGATCTCTCCAGAGATGTTCAATAGGATTTAGGTCTGAGCTCTGGCTGGGCCACTCAAGGACATTCACCGAGTTGTAGTGAAGCCACTCCATTGATCTTTTGGCGGTGTGCTTTGGGTCATTGTCCTGCTGGAAGATGAACGGTCGCCCCAGTCTGAGGTCAAGAGCACTCTGAAGCAGGTCTTCATTCAGGATGTCTCTGTACATCGCTGCATTCATCTTTCCCTCTATCCTGACTAGTCTTCCAGTTCCTGCTGCTGAAGAACATCCCCACAGCATGATGCTGCCTCCACCATGCTTCACTGTAGGGATGGTATTAGCCTGGTGATGAGCGCTGCCTGGTTTTCTCCAAACGTAACGCCTGGCGTTCACTCCAAAGAGTTCAGTTTGAGTCTCATAAGAACAGAGAGTTTAGTTTCTGATGGTCTGAGAGTCCTTCAGATGCCTTTTGGCAAATTCCAGGCGGGGAGTGTCTTCAGTCTGGCCACTCTACCATACAGGCCTGATTGGTGGATTGCTGCACAGATGCTGCACTCAGCTTAGATGGCCGGCCAGCTCTAGGAAGAGTCCTGGTGGTTCAAACATCTTCCACTTA
This sequence comes from Danio aesculapii, assembly GCF_903798145.1. NCBI lineage: Eukaryota > Metazoa > Chordata > Actinopteri > Cypriniformes > Danionidae > Danio > Danio aesculapii. The sequence continues at coordinate 52,815,923 of NC_079451.1, read as the reverse complement.
CAGATGATGGAGGCCGCTGTGCTCATTGGAACTTTCAGAGCAGCAGAAATGTTTCTGTAATCTTCCCAAGCCTTGTGCTCCAGACAATCCTGTCTCGGAGGTCTACAGACAATTCCTTTGTCTTCATGCTTAGTTTGTGCTTTGACATGCACTGTCAATCCTGGCCCTTATACAGACAGGTGTCTGCCTTTTCAAATCATGTCCAATCAGCTGAATTGACCACAGGTGAACTCCAATGAAGCTGCTGAAACATCTCCAGAATGATCAGTGGAAACAGAATGTACCTGAGCTCAGTTTAGAGCTTCACGCCAAAGGCTGTCAATACTGATGTACATTTGATTTATCAGCTTTTTTAGCTTTAATAAATTTGCAACAATTTCAAAAACTCCTTTTTTCACATTGTCATTATGGGGGATTGTGTGTAGAATGTTGAGGAAATAAATGAGTTTAATCCATCTTGGAATAAGGCTGGAACATAAACAAATGTGGAAAAAGTGAAGCGCTATCAATACTTTCCAGATGCACTGGATATATACAGTTGAAGTCAGAATTATTCGCCCCCCTTTCAATTTTATTTAATTTTTTAAATATTTCCCAAATGATGTTTAATAGAGCAAGGAAATTTTCACAGGATGTCTGCTAATATATATATATATATATATATATATATATATATATAATAAGTTTATTTTCTGTCATTTCAGGCTAAAAGAAGCTCAGCAAACCGTCCAAAAAATCACAGCGGAGAAGAAAGTGGAGACAAAGAAGATCAACGCAAACAGCCTAGTAAGAAAACACACACAAACACACAGTCCTGCTCGTTTACATGCTAACATTACATTTACATGCTCATTTACATGCTAACATTAACAGTTAAAGTCAAATATTTTAAAGAACATTCTTCAACACATTTCTAATCATAATAGTTTTAATAAATCATCTCTAATTACTGATGTATTTTCTCTGTGTCATGATGACAGCACATAATATTAGACTAGATATTCTTCAAGACACTAGTATTCAGCTTAAAGTCACATTTAAAGGCTTAACTAGGGTAATTAGGGTAAAGTTAGGGTAATTAGGCAAGTCAGTGTATAACAGTGGTTTATTCTGGAGACAATCCAAAACTAATATTGCTGAAGGGGGCTAATAATATTGACCTTACAATGGCTTTAAAACTATTAAAAACTGCTTTTATTCTAGCCGAAATAAAACTAATAAGACTTTCTCCAGAAGAACAAATATTAGAGGAAATACTGTGAGAAATGTCTTTCACTATTAAAATAGATGTAAATGTAAATGTTGAAACTGTTGAACAGAAAGAGCGACTGCGAAAGAAAGAAGCAGGAGTTTCATCCAGCTGAGATGTTGGAGAGAAAGGACAGAAAACACGGAGGATCCTCTCACGAGCGCTTTCATCAGAAACACACGGAGGGAGCGTCTGTCAGTGTTTGTGTTCAGACTGAGCACAGATCAGTCTCCGGGTGTGAAAACAGCATCAGACGGCAGGTAACGCTCACAGCACAGCCAGAAAACACCTTCAGTAGCAGAGAACGTCTTATTAAAGCTGTTTTAAAGGCTCGTTAGGACACATCCGTATCTAATCAGCAGTGCCTCATACTCATCAAACATGGCCTATGATAAACCCCGCCCACATCAACAAACACTACACTCGTTTATAGTCAAGACTATTGCTTTTGAACCATCCTAAAGTCTGTATATTAGGGTATTTTATGATAACAGTTCATTAATGAATGCTCCAGCATACTGTAGTAATAACTAAAGAGAACCGATGAACTGTAATAAATACTGTAGTATACTTTAGTTTTTACTACAGTAAACTGTGCTGTATTGTAGTATAATACCCTATAGTAAAAAATACAGCATTGGCCATTTATTTCTATTATTGTAGTTGTCCTGTTACCATAGCAACTGTGGACTCACCACAACAGATCAATTACTGTAGTTGTTGTGTTGCCATAGCAACTGTAAAATCTCAACAACAGATCAGTTACTATAGTACTTGTGTTGCCATAGAAACTGTAGAATCACCACAACAAATCAGTTACTATAGTTGTTACCATAGCAACTGTGGAATCACCACAGCAGATCAGTTACTAAAATTGTTGTGTTGCCATAGAAATTGTAGAATCACCACAACAGATCAATTACTATAGAAGTTGTGTTACTATAGCAACTGTAGAATCAGCACAACAGATCAATTACTATAGTTGTTATGTTACTATAGCAACTGTAGAATCTCCACAAAAGATCAGTTACTGTAGTTGTTGTGTTACCATAGCAACTGTAGAATCACCACAACAAATCAATTACTATAGTTGTTGTGTTACTATAGCAACTGTAGAATCACCACAACAGATCTGTTTCTATAGTTGTTGTGTTGTCATATGAACTGTAGAATCACCACAACAGATCTGTTATTGTAGTTGTTGTGTTACTATAGCAACTGTAGAATCACCACAACAGATCTGTTTCTATAGTTGTTGTGTTGTCATAGGAACTGTAGAATCACCACAACAGATCTGTTATTGTAGTTGTTGTGTTACTATAGCAACTGTAGAATCACCACAACAGATCTGTTTCTATTGTTGTTGTGTTACTATAGCAACTGTAGAATCTCCACAACAGATCTGTTACTGTAGTTGTTGTGTTACCATAGAAACCACAGGATCACCACAACTGATTCATTCAAGGACTTAACTATAGTATGGTTCAGATGCACTGCAGTGTCCACTATAAATGACTCTAGTATTTCTGATTTGGGTGGTTTTCTTAAACTGTGTTTGTACTTGAACAGGATTCCTCTTTTTTCTGTTTTGTGGCTTCACTTATTCCCTTTTGCCAAAATGCTTAATGATTTGTGACGCACTTTTACACTCACTATGCAAATATCCTGAAGAATCTATAAGGTATAAATGATATCCAGCCATGTGTTATGAGGAGGAATGATCCTATTATTGAGTGTTTGATGACATTTGTGTGTGTAAATGAGTCAATGACTTTCCCTATTTATTCACAGAATGAAGATCATGTTAAAACATGATGTTGTTTCCCTGGGAAAAATATGTTTCAAATAATTGAATGAGCAAATGTGTTGAAAGCTCAGCATACGTGGTGTTTTTAAAATGTTCAGCACCTCAGAACTCCTGATACATTGCTGATATTTTTATATTAGGCCCAACCGTGATGTTTGTTTTAAACCTATTAGGTGCAATAAACGTTTATGAACGTCAGCCTCTGTGAAAGAGTTACAAAACTCAAAGGAAATGTGTCTTCTGATTTATTGCATACTCATATTATTTTATTATTAAAAATATTGACATTTTAAAGCACTATGTTTGCATCTTCTTTTAATATTTACCTTTATAATAGCAGACAATCAATGAGAAAAGGCTTGCAATGACTACAACTTGCGTTTATTTCAGCATGCAATAATCATTTCTGTTTTCAAAGAGTTTCTCTGCTAATTTCTGCTAATTTAATGTTTCAAAATGTAGTTTTCTGCATATAAATTTGATTTATTATTAAAATACAGACATTTTAAAACAGTTATTTGAATCATCTTTTAATATTTAACTTCATAAAAGCAGTCAACAAGAAAACCAGCTTGTTATGATTACAACTGTTCATTTGAACATGCAATAGTCATTTCTTGGAGAGTTTCTTGGTGAAATTGATCAAATTTAATGTATTACATGTTTCAGAATTTCTAGTTCAAGAGTTCACACTTAGATGATGATTCACAATAAGCTTGTTTGGCATGTTGTCCCAGGAGAGAGCCCTGTGCTCAAGGAATCCTCAAGCCCAGGGCTCCTTCCCGTTCGCAGGGCGAGAGGGAAGTTTGAGCTCAGGTGGATCTCAAAAACTCCTTTAAGAAGGAAAAATACTGATGCAGGGAGCTAGACAATAGTGCTCATTTGGTGTAGTCTGTTGACGCATGTCTTTAGACAGTAGGAGGAAACAGGGGAACTCAGGGGAAACCCATGTGGACACAGAGAGAACATGCAAACTCCGCACAGAAACGCTAACTGGCCCAGCGAGGACCAGAGCCAGCAGTGTTCCTGCTGTGGGACAACAGTGGTAACCACTGGTCCCCCCAATCTAGATGTGAAGGGGAGGAAGGGGGGTCTCTTCCAGACGAAGATAGTTGTGGAATGAAGACTGGTTATTTGTAGTGACTTAGGAATCGTCTGATTGGGGGATCATGCTAATGCGGGACCGGCTGTGGTCAATCATGAGCACATGATCCTCTCGAAATGAGTTTAGAAATAAACTTCACAAAATGTGTCGCCTGATTTCTGCATATTTATTTTATTTTATATTATTAATTATAAAAAATATAGGTTGGCATGGATTATTTTTTAAATCTAGATTAATCTAGATTAAAATGGCTCATTTGAATCCTGTCGAAGGCATTCAGAATATGTGTGCTGCCCAAATAATAAGTCTTTGAGAATGGGTTTCTTGAGCCAGGTGGCGCATTAGACCAGGGGTCATCTCCTGTTTCCAAAATGCATCACAAACTGCTTGAGAAACTGTTCTACTCTGATAATTGGTGATGAAAATAAATGATGTTCAATAAGATGTGCTCGTGTTTACTAACTGTTTATTCAGTTACACATCAATGTTGAACTGTAGGCCTACATCAGCTCCAAACAGAGATTTCTGATCACCTTAATCTGACTAAAGTCAGAACTGAACTAAACAGAAATGAATTAAGACATGTGGAGTCTGCAGATATTAGTGGCATTACTGAAGTAAACACTGCAATCAAACTATTACCGTCATGTAGGACTTTTCGCCATATTTTCCGACAAGATTAACACACACAGCTGTTAGTAAAGGTCCACACACACACACACTGTGAAATACGGAAGTTTTTTTTTTCTTTCCGTTTGGTGAGCGTTATTACATTCTATAACACTCTCACCAGTCCTTACTCCTTATCTGTGTCTAATACCCCAGTTTGTCACGGGGGCATGAATGAAATGTTCATGAGTTAAAGTGAAACTGCAGCTAAAGTCAGGCATCCTGCTGATTTGATTCAGAAGGGCACTTGTTTGTCAGACGGCTCACCGGTCAGGTATACATCCACGCTAAACTATCAAGGTGAAAGTCATCATAGCTTGTGTAATATAGACCCAGCTCCCAACCCAACTTTGAGAATAGATTAACAGACATATTTTTTTATAGCACAATAAGAGTCTCGCGTTAAGAGCAGCATGTTAACGCCGATAACGGCTCACCACTAATATAAATACATTTTAAAACTCTTTGTTTGCATCCTATTTAATATTATATTTTTATAAAAGAGTGTTTATATATTTTACATTTTATTTTTAAAAATAGATGCACAAAAAATGTGTTAAATCTCACATTCATTTGAACATGCACATTTTACTGCAAATATTGACTAATTTCAGTGTTTTTAAATATTTATTATAAATTTGTATGTGTGTGGCATCATTGTGGCGCAGTGGGTAGCACGATTGCCTCACAGCAAGAAGGTCTCTGGTTTGAGTCCCAGCTGAGTCACTTGGTGTTTCTGTGTTCTGCATGTTCTCCCCGTGTTGGTGTGGGTTTCCTCCAGGTGCCCCGGTTTCCCCAACAGTCCAAACACATGCGCTGTAGGGGAATTGGGTAAGCTAAATTAGCTGTAGTGTATGTTTGTGAATGAGTGTGTATGGGTGTTTCCCAGTGTTGGGTTGCAGCTGGAAGGCCATCCGCTGTGTAAAACATATGCTGGAATAGTTGGTGGTTCATTCCACTGTGGTGACCCCTGATTAATAAAGGGACTAAGCCGAAGGAAAATAAATGAATATTAAATGAGAATGTTTGAGTGTTTCTATCTTGATAAAGAGGCTCTTACTCACCTTATCAGGTTTGTATTATATATCAGAGCACATCTTTAAATGTAGATTCTATTCATACAAACACGAATGCATTGAGATGTTTGATCTTGACGTAAAATGAGCTTGTAAGTTGGAGATGCATGAAAAACACACAGTGTGAAATTGATTTGCGCTGTAATTTATGAAGCGTTTAATAGTGTCACTCAGAGAGACAGAGAGAGGGTTCAAACGTTTGACCTTTTATTAATAGGATCTTTCCACAGGCCTTTAACATCTTCATACAAGCCTCTACACACAACATCTGTACAGCAGCGGATATAATCTTGATGACTGAGATCATAAATAGAAGATTAGCATGAGGAAACGCAGCAGAAACATGAATAACAGTGTCTCGTTCAGTCACATTAAATAAATCCGTTCCACATAGTGGAAACTATCGGCCCTTAACCGTTCCTAGATCTACAGTGGAGATGAATGAAGGCTTGATCTTCTGCATCTGTCACCATTACAGCACACAGAGAACACCTTATATATGTCAGAGCATTCCTCTGGAGCTGGACTAATCACATGCAGGAGGCTTCGCCAACAGGCCATTTAGGATAAATCTGACAGGATGCAAATGTCTGCGGTTATGGGTTGTTTGTTTGTAACCAAAGATGGGTCAAAATTGACAAAAACAATGTTGGATTTATTTTTTCAATTGCATTTTAAATGCCCTTTTTAACCCAACATTTGACCCAACATTGGGTTACGACAAGACACTGTACTGTGTAGTATTTTCGCATGTGGATTGTGACAGATAATGGAGAAACACAACAGTTTAAGTGGTTTAAGGGTTAAAAAGCATAATTTATATGTCATTTAAAAATGTATCTGACCCAACATTGGGTTATGAAAACACCATTTCTTTATGGTGTTACATTATTTACTAAATGTTACTATTGCATGTGGATGGTGACAGATAATATGGAGAAAGCCCACAGTGTAGGTGGTTTAAGGGTTAAAACCCTGTCATTTAAATATGATTGATAAATGACTCCAACCTTGTGTGTCTATATTTGACCCAACATTGGGTTATGACAACAAGTTACTATAATATTTTTTGATGTGGATGGTGACAGATGCTGGTGATTGCGATAATATGGACAAACCCAACAGTAGATTAAGGGTTAAAAAGCATCATTTACATTTGAGTGCTAAAATGAATTTAACATGGGGGGTTTTCCAGATTTGACCCAACATTGGGTTACATGACTTACTAAAAGTTACTATAGTAGTGCAGTTTAAGTAGTTTAAGGGTTAAAAAGCATAATTTATATGTCATTGAAAAAATGTATCTAACGTTGGGTTATTTGACCCAACATTGGGTTATGAAAACACCATTTCTTTATGGTGTTACATTATTTACTAAATGTAACTATTGCATGTGGATGGTGACAGATAATATGGAGAAAGCCCACAGTGTAGGTGGTTTAAGGGTTAAAAACCCGTCATTTAAATATGATTGATAAATGACTCCAACCTTGTGTGTCTATATTTGACCCAACATTGGGTTATGACAACTAGTTACTATAATATTTTTTTGATGTGGATGGTGACAGATGCTGGTGATTGTGATAATATGGACAAACCCAACAGTAGATTAAGGGTTAAAAAGCATCATTTAAATTTGAGTGCTAAAATTAATTTAACATGGGGGGTTTTTCAGATTTGACCCAACATTGGTTCATGACAACCCAGTATTTTTATAGGGTTACATTACTTACTAAAAGTTACTATAGTAGTTTAGTTTAAGTAGTTAAAGGGTTAAAAGGTGTAATTTATATTTGATTTAACAAATGAATCCAACTTTGGGTTTGTCCATATTTGACCCAACATTAGATTATGACAACACAGCTTTTTTTGTGTTACAGTGTTTACTAGAATTACGTCTGCATGTGGATGGTGACAGCACATGGAGAAACCCAACAATTTAAGTGGTGTAAGGGTAAATAAAAAAGCGTAATTTAACCCAATATTGTTATGACAACCCAGAATTGTTATAGTTGCATTACTTAAAGTAACTTCTGAACAGTTTAAGGGGGTTAAGGGTTAAAAGCGTATTTTTAGCATGGACATTGTTGAGAGATAACATGAAGAAACCCAACAGTTTAAGTCGGTTAAGGGTTAAAAAGTGGTTCAATTCTAATTGAAAATATTAAATAAATGTTGGGTTGTCGACACCTTTTTTACAATATTTACTAAATGTTACTATAGTACTTCTGCATTTGGATGGTGTCAAATAATATGTAGGTTAGGGATTAACAAGCTAATTTTTCCTCGTGGATGGTGACAGATAACATGAATAAGCCACAATTTAAGTGGGTTAAGGGTTAAAAAGCGTGTTTTTGCATATGTGTGGAGACAGATTTCGATGATCATGTCATCTAATATGGACAAACTCAACAGTTTAAGCAATTAAAGGGTTAACAGGCGTATTTCTGCATGTAAATGGTGACAGATTCCGCATAATCTAATATGGAGAAACCCAACCGTTTAAGTAGTTTAAGGGTAAAAGGCGTTTGTGCATGTGGATGGAGACAGAGAATATGGAAAAATCCAACAGTTTTAAGGGTTAAAATCGTATATTTTCATGTGAATGGTGACAAATATTGATGATCGCGTATTTTAAAATGGAGATACCCATCAGTTCAAGCGGGTTAAGGGTAAAAAGCGTATTTGTTTGCACGTTTTTCGCCGACCGCATCCTCTCCACGGCCGGTCATCCGTCCTTCAGCATCCCGGTCCCCGTGAGCTCCTCCTGGGGCTGTTTATCCAGCTCTAGTCCAGCTCGATGGAGATGCAGCGGCACTGCTTGACCCTCTGCACCCTCTTCTTGCGGGTGGGCGGCTGCTGGTCCGGGCAGCTGAGGGTGAAGCTCATGGTGGTGAAGCGCTTGGGTTTGCAGAAGGAGCAGGACTGGAAGGCGCCCTCCTCCCGGCGCACGTGCCGCGGGATGTAGAAGGAGTTGCACTGGCCGTAGCAGAAGCGGTTGATGATGGTCCTGCTGATGCATCCCTCCTCGTGGATGGTCTGTTTCAGGGGCTGTGTTTTGCACCAGTCCCGCTTCAGGTACCGGCGCTCGGTCACATGCAGCGCCTCTTGGCTGGATTCCAACACCTCCTCCGAGCCCCTGCCGCGGGCTCTGGAACCGGACGCGGGCGCGGACTCCTGCTGCTGCGGGCTCCGGGAGGACTCGTTCGGGGTGTTTTTGTCTGGATGCGGGATGGCTCCGCGGTTGCGCTTGGACTCAGTCGGGCTCCAGAGGAGAGCCGAGGAGAGCAGCACCGCGCAGAGGATCCAGCCGGAGGACGGGGCGCAGGAGGCGGGCATAACTGCCGGAGAAAACCGCACACTTTCAGACTCATATATCCAGTCATGCACTGTACAGAACATCTGTTAATGAACAGTTTATTGTTTATTTGCGGTGGTGAATTGCATTATGGGATGTTGATCTCTGCTCTGTCCACTTTTATTGTTGAAAATTCAACTATACAGTTTAACAAAGTGACTTTTATTGACATTTACTTAGTTTGTATATAATAAATAATATAATATATAAGAAAGAATATCTAGAGAAATAAGGCTAGCTCTTTAATATCTAGAGAAATGAAGCTAGCACTTTAAACTATTAAAAATATTCATAAAAGTCACTTTTCTCCACCTTTTCAAGGTTAAAGTTTGTAGGAAGAACGATCAAGATCCCATAATGAAATTAAAAGCATAAATGGCAGTGTAACAAACAAGGTGAAAGAGATGTCGGTAACATTTTAGGTCACAATTCACGGTATTAACCAATCATTAACTAACAATATAGCTTAATGATCTGCTAATTAACTGTTTATTAATAGTGAGTTGGGTTTAGGTTTTGGGTAGGTCGGATTAGGGATGCAGAATAAGATCTTTATAATACGCATGTAGGCTAATAAACCGCAATGGCAGGAATTGTGACCTAAACTAAAGTGTTACCGTTCGCAAACAGAAGCCAGAGACTTTCTTTATTTTGGCAGTGACCTTATGTGTTTATGTTTAATTGGCTAAATGTACTTGATTTTTTGTTAATAATACTGATGAAGGAGGAGCAGGAGGCGAGCATCAGTGCCGGAGGAAAGCGCATCATTTCAGGCTCAACACATCTGAAGGATCCGTTCAGGTGCGCCTTTACGCACACATGTGGAAACACGATGATTTCAACCATACTGTATTAATCTGTTCATATAAATATAAGCAAATGACCCAGTTATATAGTTTTCTACAAGTATACGGTATATTTTACTATAATACACCACAGTTTACTGTAGTAAAATTAAAATATATTACAGTATTTATTACAGTTTACCAATAGTATTACTACAACATGCGTTCCGGTTTACGCACACACATGACAGCAGTGTGATTTATCCATAAAGTGAATTAATCTGTTAAATATAAACATATGAGCCAATACTGCAGTTTAAATAAGGTTTGTCTTACTACGATACACCACAGTTTACTGTAGTAAATATTAAAGTATACTACAGTGTTTATTACTTTATCAGTTCACTATACACTTGGCTTGGGTAGCCCAACATTAGGTAAAATATGAACTAACCCAAATGCTAGTGTCATTTTAAATTGAATTGAACAAATCAAACCAACGCTGGTTTTTTGTCTGTAGGTTTGGGTTAGTTATTGTTTTTATTTATCATTATTATCATTTATTATCATTTATATCAGTTATTACTACAGTGTGCTCGAGTGTTCATCAATAAAGTGTTGATAAAATCCTTCTCATATATATATAATACCTTACTATATTATAGTTTTTATAAATTACTGTAGTGTTTTTATGCCTACTTTTACATTTTTTCAAAGTATTTTGAGCTTGTGTGTACCCATATGAAATAATAATAATGTTATTTATACTAAATATTAAAAATATATAACACAGTGTAGTTTTACTGAGTATTTACTAGATTAGTATTTACTAGATTTGTTAATGAATGCTCCAGCACACTGTAGTATTAACTAGTGAACTGATAAACTGTAATAAATACTGTAGTATACTTTAGTTTTTACTACAGTAAACTGTAGTGTATTGTAGTATAATATCCTATAGTTGTAGAAAACTACAGTATCAGTATGTTTATATCACTTTAGATGTTGTGTTACGGTAGCAACTGTAGAATCTCCACAACAACTCTATAGTATTTATTATATGTTACTATTGTTCATGTAGGCATGCTAATCACTGAATGATTGATTATCATATTCATATACTAGTCTGGCTTCAGGGCAAAAATGTGATTGAAAGAATGACATTTGTTACTTCAAAGTTGATGCAACTTTAAAATAATGTTTAATTATAAAACAACTTATGCAAAATATCTGTAAAGCAACTTTGAAACTTAAACTAAATTTATAGCTTGAGTCAAAATAATTCAACTCTTTATTGAAAGTAGTTGTTTCAGAGTTTATATAACGTTAATAGAATGTCTAATGCTGAAAAGGTTAGCTTGTTATTTATAAATCAACACTGAAAATACAAGAACTATAAGTTGAGGCGTCATTTTCTTCTAATGTGTATTGAAATAAATTCCTTCAGCATGAAGATAACGTTAAAAGAACATTTAATTATAAATAGTAGTGCAAAGATTGGCTATTGTATAAATTAACATAGAGTTTTAGACAAGATTTGAAGATTTCAAGATTTATGTTGAAGCTACATAATATCTTCAATAACTTGCTTTAACAATGCCATTTGTTATTTTAACATTGATGACACAACATTGAAAAAACTAAATAGTTGTAATAAGCAAAGCAAATGACCTATAAATGAACACATTTTAACAAGATCTTTTACTAGAATCTAAACGTTTTAATTTTTATTGAGGAAAAAAAAACATGTTTAGGAAAATGACTGTAAATCAGCAGTGAATATAAGCAGGTGTAATCTAAACATGGATGAATGGATTTATTTTTCAAATTAATTTGCACCCAATGTTGTTTTAACCCAGCATTGGGTCAAATATGGACGAACACAATTATTTGTTTAAAAAGTGTAATTAAGATGTATTTGAAAACAAGTAACCTATTGCTGGGTTATATTACTATATTTGACCCAGCATTCGGTTAAAATAACTCAGCATTTTTAGTGTATGTTTATGAAAATGTCAAAGTCTTCATGCGCTTTTATTTTCCATCTTAATGATTTGATTGGACAAACTTTACATTGGGTTAATTTGGTCAATTCAATTTAAATTTTTAACTGTTTTTTGTCCATCTTTGACCCAACATAAATCCACTTTTAGAGTGAACTATTGGGTTAAAGTTTGTAATTCAAAGTTAATTGAAAAAACTTACCTCATGCTGGGTTTGTCCACATTTAACCCAGCATTGGGTTAAAATAACTCAGCATATTTTTGAAAATGTCAAAGACTTCATGCACTCCCATTTTATTTTCCATTTTAATGTTTTGACAGTTATTAAAAAAACTTAAACCAGCAAAAACTATTAGTAATATTCATAAACTCAAAGTTTAAACAAAATGGACAAACCTACATTGGGTTAATTTTGTCAATTCAATTTAAAATGATATTTTCTAAACCAATGGTTGTTTTTGTCCATCTTTGACCCAATATAAAACCGCTTTTAGAGTGAAGTATTGTGTTAAAATTTCTAATTCAGAATTAATCGAAAAAAAATAACACTGTGTTTGTCTATATTTGACCCAGCTTTGGTTTAAAATAAATCAGGGTTATTTGGAGTGTACATTTCTTAAAAAGTCAAGGATTTCTTGCACTCCGTTTCCATTTTAATGTTTAGACAGATATAAAAGTCAAATGATATTAAATTCAGTTCAATTGATCTTTATTTGCTTCTACAATGTAGATTATGTCGCAGCAGCTGAACTCAGAAGTTCTAGTAAACTGAAACTGTGTCAGTCCAGTGTTCAGAGCTGAAGTTCAGCTTAGTTCAGTTCAGTGTGGTTTAATTTCACTGCTGAAAGTCCAAACACTGAAGAGCAAATCCATCCATGCGCAGCTCCACAAGTCCCAAGCCAGTAAAACAATTATTAATATGCATATATTAGTCTGAAAAACCTGGTTGTTGTAACCCAACAATGGGTCAAATATGGACAAAACCATGGGTTAATTTTATCAATTCAAGTTAAAATGTCTTTTTTGTTGTTTTTTTGGTTCATCTTTGACTCTCAACGTTGGGTTATAACCACTTTTAGAATGAACTTTACTTAGTTTTCAAGAGCCATGATGAATCTAGGATTAACATAAGATCTTGAGTTATACAGTTAGTAACCTGAATAACTCATTTTAAACTAAATGTATTGAATATAAAGTTGTACGTTGTAATTTCTGCAGCTGGTCAGCAGGTCATGGGTTCGATCTCCATTTGACTGCATTATACAGTGACCGCAAAGTAAGTCCCTTTAGATAAAGGCATTGAACAAATAGCTAAATATAAATGTAAACCTGCAGTGAATTCACAGTAAAGCAGTAAAGATCTCTCACCTGTCAGCGTGGATGAGCTTCTGCCGCTGGAGATCTTGGAGAAAAGAAGATCTGTGAAGCGTCCCATAGACCATAGACACACACACACACACACACACTGACGCTCTGTTGCTTAAATGTGCATTACATCTCTGCACGCTCACACCAGACACAATGCTGGAGGATCAGAGCTGTCCGCCCCCTCACACACACACACACGCACACACACACACACACACACACACACACACACACACACACACACAGGAGGCTCCGTCTGTGCATCACACACTTCATCATTCTACTGTCATTCATAACAGGAACATATAAAAAAAAACATGCATGTTGATCATAAAGTTGTTTATGATGGATTTATGCTTTTTGGCATTTTTCAGCTATGTGCAGATGTGTGAATATATTGGTCAGTGGCATGTCCCACATAATAAAACAAGAAAAATATATAGCCTAATAACGTAAAACAGAAGTTTCAAGCTAAACTAATGTAATGTTTGTTTTAGTTTTATGCATGCCTATATTTAAATGAGCTTTTTATACAGTTTGTCTACAAAGAACTATGATTTTAAGGAACAGTTTCCTCAAAAATGAACATTCCCTTTATATTTACTCATTCTCAAGTGATTTTAAACTAGAGATTCTGTCTTCTGTTGAACACAAAGGAAGATATTCTGAAGAATGCTGAAAATCTGTGGCCATTTACTTTCATAGTATGAACTAAAATACCAAACAAGTCAATGATTGCTGCTTTCCAACATTCTTCAGAATATCTTCTTTTGTGTTCAATAGAAGAAACTGGACTGAGTAAATTATGTCAGAATTGTCATTTTTTTGAGGGGTGAACTTTAAATATATAACTATTATGTGCATAATGTCCAGTTATAAGTTCAGGTTTAAACAAAAAGTACATATTAAAACGATATTAAAAACCCCACTGGTGGTTATAATTTATTTAGGTAGTCTTTTTCCCCTTTTTGAATGAATGGGGTCTAAATTGCACCATTATTTATGACTGAACGTAATTAAAGATCGAAACTTTTTATGTCGAGTTATAAGTGTAAGTATTATTTTGCTCCCAGACAGTTGTACGATCAGTCACGTGACACTCGAGAACCAATAGAGGTCAAGTTACAGTTACAAAAACGGCGGCAATTTTAAACCGAAGAGTAGCGCGAAGATTTGAATGTAACGGCTGAAACGGTTTCATACAAACCCATAATTTTACATTAAGCGTCATATATTAACTGTTTTGCGAGAACTGTTGTTGTTTTTGATCAAAGTCGTCGGAAACCAGTGACTGGGATGTTTTCCCCTTACAGAACAGCATGAGGTGAGTAAATGATGACAGAATCTGACTATTATTCTGCATGATCCCTTTCTAAAAGAGAAAGAGCGAAGCTGCAATTGATTTATTTCCCTATAGAGTACTTTCTAACAACACATCTGCTCTTGTTTGATTGATTCAGAGCCATTAATTCAGTTCATAATTGTTTAGAGTTGGAGTGTTACGTCAGTTTATTCTCAGCATGTGTTTCTCATTCATCCTCTTTCTGTCTACAAAACAAGCGACCGCAAATATGAACGCATTGTCATTTATAAAACACTACAGCACTGGGTTCTGCACATACACACGATTCATGAGAAAAAACATAGCTAAAAACCAAGAAAAATATAAGCTAAATGAAGGAGAGTCGTACAAAACGAGCTGAATTTATCAGATAATATGATACAGATCGACATTCAACACTGTTTACTCAAAAACATCACACTTATTTGACAAAAATACATTTTAAAAACAAAATCTGTGCTTTAAATAAATGTATTCAACATATTTGTACTTACCTTGTTAGTAAAAGGGTAAAGTTTCATAGTTATCGTCATTTGGTCTCACTTTTTAATAAGGTTTCATCAATTAATGATAATTAATGTATGACTAACTTGAACTAAGAATGAGCAATACTCACAGCATTTTGTCAAATCTAGAGTTGTACTTGTTAACATTAGTGAGCTAACAATTAATGTCTATATATTCATTTATTCATTTGGCATAACTCTTTTTAAATGTATATTGTGGTTTGTATTGTTTTGTCTGTCTTTTGTATTATTGGACCTAGTGTCTGGAATAAAGAGAATTATTAATGTTAACAAAGATCAATAAATAATGTAATATTATTTTTTCTTTTATGCTAGTAAATATTTTAACCATTTGGTGCAATATGAATATCCCTTATTTAAACAACACAGAGCTGTGCATATTAAAATACAATGCATTTCATAGATTACTAAATATGATTCTACCGGAAAAGAAATAAATACTTAATTGTTAGTTGGTTTAGATCAATTTATTTGAAGGATAGAGGCAAATTATAAAGTTTTTAGTTGACAACGTATTTAGAAACAAACTGATCCTTCAGTAGAGTATTTTAATGTCAGCAAAACTAATATGACCAACAATAGTTTTGCAAACATGCAAACTTCCAAAAATGATGAAGAAAATGTATTTTTAATACATGAAGAGACAAAAGATTCAACATATTTACATAGCTATCTTACAGAACACGATGTACATAGATTATATAACATTATCAAGTACATATTTTGTTCCATATGGGCCATAAAGTCAGTGGTCTGAATGATTAATGATTCAGCCATATATTCATGATCCATATGCTCAATGTAGGAAAGTCTTCAATCCTGAGCTCTTTTAGTTGTGTTTTCCTCAAGGCCAAATTCCTTCCAAATCCCCTCTAATAAGGATGAAAGCATCAACATGTAAACCTTAAATTGTGCTCCATTATGTGTTTGTCTTCATAGAAAAGAAGCTCTGAGATCCACAGATTGAGGAATCGTGTGTCTCTGCAATCTGTGCGGCTTTAATTCTCCTGTAAATCTTGATGGCACAGTAGAGAAGATAAATTTGGAGGATTAGATTATTCCTGAGTGCTCGTCCTAAAAGAGCCAAAGTTTTTCTTCTCTGCAATACGAATATTGTATATCATGTTATCGCGAAAATAATTTCTCGATATTGTGCATGCATGCATAAGGTAAATAGTTTGATAAGTTCATGTTAAGGAAAAAAAAAACACTGAAACATCCGGTCTGTGGGATGGTGATAAGGGTTTATATGAAACCCTGGAGCACAAAAGAAGTATAAATAAGCTTTCCATTGGTGTATGGTTTGTTAGGATTGGACAATATTTGGCAGAGATACAACTATTACAAAATCTTGAATCCAAGGGTTAAAAAAAAAGATTTAATTTGTTCAAATTAAGTTCTTAGCAATATTACTAATCCAATTCTAATTCTAATAGCATATTACTAATCCAAAAATTTATTTTGATATTTGTATAGTAGGAAATTTACAATACACCTTCATGGAACATGATCATTAGTTAATACTCTAATAGTGTTGTCACAATACTGGAATTTCTAACGTCGATACAATACCTTGAAGAATATCGATATTTGATACTATTTTCGATACCACAAGGTATAAATTCCACAACATATAGAGTTTACAAATGAAGTAAAAAAAAAATTACTAAATCATGCAATGCTTTTGCATTTAAGACAAAAATTTGACATTTTACACCAGGTATGTCAACACTCATTAAGTCCAAAAGGCAATGAATGACTAGTGAGTGCAATTTTATCTTACTTTAGGACTGAAAGAAAAGATTAAATCATTTTAATATTATAACCGAGGGAAGTTACTTTTATTAACGTAGTGAAACAACACGCATATCAGCATTATATCACTTTAGCAAAGGTGTATTTTTATTTTATCGTTACAAAGAACGCTAGATATAGAAAGAAGTTTTTGTTCCAGCCACGACATTGCAGAAATACCATCGATGGTTCTGGTAAAATAATTAATTGAACATGGAAAAAAAGACAAAAGAGATGTGGAAACGAGCACGCTGATTTTGTTCTATTGTGATTGTTGTTCAACTGTTATATTGTAATCATATCTGCACGTTTCTAAATCATAAAATAAATATCCCAATGGTAATTTAACTCCCTGCTGGTGAGAAGAGAGGGCAAAACTAGTGTCAATAATACTCAACAGCAAGATTGTATCATTTTAAATATTTCCGCATCGATATTTATCAATATTATTGACAACACTATACTCTAATTTGTCTATTGGACTGGTTTTGTTGTCCAGGTTCACCAATCTCATCAGTATTATTTGAAGCAAGAATCATTTAATGACACATTAAAATAGTCCTATTGAAGGATCACAGTTTGGCTTCATCATCTGAAATAAGCATCACATTTAGCATGATCACCAATACTTTTATATATTTGAATAAGTATATATTTATTTCTTTTTGACATAAACATTACACTGAATGGCAATGAGCATTATTTCACCCATAATTTAACATATTATATTCACTAGTTGCTTGAAATATTTAAGTGATCATTTTACTTGCATTTACAGCACCTGTGATGCATATAAAAACACTTTTGCTGTCTCGTCTTCAACATATATACTGTTACTAAAGTAGTTCTTTGTATTTATAAATGCAGAAAGTTGCCATGCTATTCTTCTCAATTTATTAGGTCAGTGTATAACTTGACATTGTCTTTGCCTAAAATTTGAAGTAAATAAAAATTTCTATGACAGCAATCCAGTTAAATTCAGAATGACTCTTTTGACTGTACATTATTATTACGACTAAAATGATATGTTTAGCAGGACAATCATTCAAATGATGTGATGCAAGACTAGTAAACATTAATACTGAATCATGGCTCTATGAACAAAGTGCGCCACCAGGTGGTGAAGAAAGCAACCTTCACACAAAGCGATTCCTTTGACAACATCTTTTATAAAAGCATTACATTTTTATAAACGAGTGACAGCACTGAGGATATGACATAATACTGCGAAACAGAACATAGGTTATCATGAGCTACACCGGTAATGTTGCCTTTAAGGTGTTAAAAATAAAGTCAAGTTTTTGCATAAAATATAAATAAGCTGAAACCTAACAAAACACAACTTTTTTTTCCATTCTACTAACATTCATTTTCATTCTAAACACATCTTACATTACTATCACTCTTCACACTTTCACAGACTCGTCTTTTCATTTACCCTAAAAATAACCATAAGTTAGCAGTTCTCTAGCTTGTGATTCATGTTTTTCTCATTTGTTTATGATTTTTGAATTGCATTATTAGACTTTGATCTTATTCAACTTTTGATGTAGAAAAGTCTGAAAGAGACTTTATTGACACTTAATAGTTTGAAGTGAAATATAATTTGGTGTGGTGTTGTTGTAAACAATATATTCTTACTAAATATATAGTTTCAAACTGCTAAAATCTCAACGAATGTCACTTTGTTCAATTGCAGAGTTACATTTTCTACATCAGAAGTCAACATAGCAATGACCAACATCCCATAATGCAATTCATTACCACAAATAACCAGAAATCCCCCATAAATCACGAAATACAGAACCAGTTAATGAACAGATTTTTTTACAGTATATATAGACACATCAAAACTGAAATCCTCATTTCTCGTACAACTGATGTATAACTCAAGATTATGGATTTCAAAGCGAAACCTAAAATTTCAGTTCACAGAGATCCTGAAATCCACAATCAATAACAAAAGGATCAAGCACTTTCCTTACCCTTCAAAGACATCCCCACCTCACTTGTAAACCAATCAGAGCTCACTCTAGCAAAATAAATAAGACTCCTGAATGGGTGAAAGCGGTATTGTTCATTCTCACAGATCGATGGGCTTCATGGCCGACAGCAGTCTTCCCTCCACTAAAGGGTTTCTGGGTGAACCTCTGTAGTGGCTGGTGTCGTTTTCAGACACTTTCAGCAGGACACATTTGGGATGTTCATTTGTGGCATTCTTACAGTTTGAAAGCATCGTCTTTGGTGCTTTATTAGTGACGTCTTCCAGCGCTGAAGCTTTGACTGCGGTTTTCTTTGGTGGAACTGGAGGTTTGGGTTTTACACTGGAATACAAACCGCTTTCTAAACTCACAGCCTTTATGTGACTAGCGGCGCACCATCCCATCCTACTTTCCTTTCGATTTCCAACCAGAGAGTTTATTTTGGTCACGGACTGCCTTACTGGCGTACGTTGAAACCTTAGCGGAGATCGGAGCATTTTAACTTTGGGTGAATTGAGCGTCATCATGTTAAACAGTTTAATCTGATCTGCCACTTTGCTTTTCTTGGCTTCAACATTATTTTGCTGTTCTTGAGAAACATTAATCTTCTCTTCCACCAATGAAGACTCTCTGAGCTCATTCTGCAGGGATGTATTAGCATTCACCTGAGATCTGGTTGCATATGGAGTTGACTGAACTCTTGTAGAAGTGTCCAGTCTGAAAGCCACAGGACTCTGGATGTCTAAAGCGTCGATTAGTTGACTACAGTTTACAGAACGTACCGCGGACTCTTTTAGGTATTCATTTTCAAAGCATAGAGATCCATTAAGACTTGCTTCCACAAAGCGTGTGGGTTCACTGTCAAACAGAGCGCTGTCGATGTGTAGAGGCGACAGGGGAACGATTTCAATTTGTCCGAACGTCACATCATCATTTGATTGGCTGGACTCAGATATTGATTTATGCGCAGTTTCCGAAGGCAAATGCACATTAGAGGAATCATCTTGTGGATCTTTCTGTTTAATGATGCTGTGAAGGTCACTGCCGGACTCTCCAAAAGCCTGTCTGATCTTCAGAAGTGTGTGTCCGGTGTGAGAGCACTCGTCCGGGGTGGTTTCAGGAACGCTGCTGATCGTCGGAGGTTTGCTTGCGATGATCACTGGAGTCTCAGAGAATGAATCGGTCGGGAAGGTCAGTCCTGTGTCAGGAGTTTCTCCAGTCCACGAGCTCCTGTGGTCTGTAAAATCACACTGCGGCGTCAACAGGTTATCCTCTGATTTACTGATGAACTTTGAGCCTGTGAAAGAAACATGGACAATGTTACAGCAGTCTATAGGGCCGCACGATTCTGAAAAAAGTCAGACATTGCGATATTCTGCGATATCTATTACAATATGAATACAATTTCAACAGATTATTCATTTCGATTGATTGGGCTGATTTTGTAAGGGTGTGAATCATACAAAAAATAATAAAGAAAATTGCAAGCTAAAATAACTGCAATAGAGCAATGGAAAAAGTCAAATAAACAATGCTTTATGGGTTTCTGAGGAGTCAAACAGTATTTGGGTACACAAAATTAATAATGGAATGTAAAATAACCTGTATAGTCTTCAGTAAAATATTCATCATTAAAATTACAAATGTTTAAACTCTTGAAATGCCGTTAAAACACATGCAAATAATAAAGTATCACTCTGTTATAGTTATACTTTGCAAAGACTCCACAAATCTCATGTATTCATGTTGATCAACTATAATCACAGCATTTCATATCCTGCGATGTGACTATTGTTGATGCACACACCACGATATTAATGCTGAAACCATACATGGTGCAGCCCTAGCAGTGTCATTTACACTTACTGAACTGACAGTTGTTCTTGAGACGTCTCTGAAGCACTATTTGGATGATAATTGTTTAAGGATGGTGATGAGGATAGCTATAAATATTAGTGCCATCAATCGATTAATCACAATTAAATCGCATCCAAAATAAAAGTTTATATTTACATATAGTGTACTCTCAGTGTATAAACATTGTTTATCTATAATCATAAATCATGTATTAGATATAAATATTTAATATTAATGATAAATAAATGTTCATAACATATGAATAAGCATTTTCTCACATGTATACGTGTGTGAGAGAGATAAATATTTTAGAAAAGTCAGATAAGACTTTCTCCAGAAGAACACAATATTATAGGAAATACTGTGATGAAATTCCTTGCTTTGTTAATCATCGTTTGGGAAAAAAGGAAACAATTCACAGGAGGGGCTTCAACTGTACATAAATTACTATATTATGTAAATACAGGCTTTTATTTTGGATGCTATTAATTTTTTGACAGCACTATTTACTATTTCAGTGTCCACACCAGCAAATGAAAGTTTACTTTTCTTTCTGCATGACCCCATTGTAACCAGCAGGTGTCCTCAGTGTGCTTTTTCTATTGCATCTGACCAGTGAATCCAGCTTGTGTAATCTAAATCAATTGAGTACCAAATCACTATGTTCAACCAATCAAAAAGCTTTCTGAAGCTGAAGAAAACATGATTGGCCCTACTGTAAAAGTTTAATTCTTTTAAAAATATTTCCCAAGTGCTGTTTAATGGAGCAAGAACATTTTTCACACAATTTCCCTATTATATTTTTAAGTCTCATTTCTTTTAGTTTGGTTGGGGAAAAAAAAGAATAAACTGCTAATGTCAATATTATTAGTGCCCTTAAAGAAATGTTTGTTTATTTTGATTGTTTACAGAACAAACCACTGTTGTCCAACGACTTCCTTAATAAATCCTAGTTAAGCCTTTAAATGTCACTTTAAGCTAAATACTAGTATCTTGCTAAATAATGAGTAAAATATTATGTACTGAGACAAAGGAACGACAAAGGAAATTAGTTAATACAACTATTGTTTAAAAATGTATTGAAAAAACAGAACAGAACGAGGGAAATGTTTTTTAAAAATTCTAATTTCACGGGAGGGCGAATAATTTGGTCTTCATTTGTATATTTACAAAGATATATATATATATATATATATATATATATATATATATATATATATGTATGTGTATGTATGTATGTGTATGTATGCATGCATGCATGCATGCATATATGCATATATATATATATATATATATATATATGTGTGTGTATGTGTATATATGTGTGTATGTATATATATATATATATATATATATATATATATATATATATATATATATATATATATATATATATATATATATATATATATATATATATATATATACACACATATATACACATACACACACATATATATATATATATACACACATTATTTATAATAAGATCCAAAATTAAGTAGGGTCAAATTTGCTTCCATGTTTAGTTCACGAGGCAGTTACTGTATATTTGTCAAAGGCATTCAGTGTAGATGTAGAACTATATTCCTGCAAAGCCACTATTGATAAGTGTGTGTTTTGAAGTGTGTACAGGAGTTAAAACGATTAAATCAAACCCCAAAATCCAATAAACAAACGTACTGACCTTTCGAGGGACTCTTGCTCAAAACAGGCAGACTAAGCTCCTTGGTGAAGTGAAAACCGGTAGAGCTCTCTTGTGTTGCTAGGCGCCAACCTATGACCTCTGACCCCTTTGGCACCGGTTGTGATTGTGTAATGACGTTCTGTTGAAATAGAGGCAGCTTCTTTTTACTCACATTGCTTTTGTGATTGTCTGAGTGCTGAATTATCACAACACAAGCTCAATAATCAGCGATACTAAAAGCAGCTCTGGTCAATCATCTTTTTTTATTTGAGCATAAACACATGCACATAAGAATGACCACGTCAATAAATGGAAAGCACATGCATACATTACAAAAATAACAATTATTAATATTCCTCTGAGCTTAAAACATTTTATTTTTCTACAAATATTTTAGTAAAATCATCTCTTAATATATTTTCTTTTCTACAGTCACAATGTTACAACATTGGACAACAACACAGTGTGCAATATTAAGCAGGACAATCATCACATGAGTCTTCTTAGTGTCATAAAAGCATTAACAAGTGTAAAAGGAGTTTTCTTGATTGCTAAAGCATCAGCAGCAGCATCAGTAAAGTGTTTTTTGTTCATATTAAGCAGCTATTCAAGTTAGCAGCAGTCTTTTTTTTTTAATAAAATGCAGACCATGCACAGGTTAAACCCTTAAACCAAGACGCTTAAGTACAATAAAATACTGATTTTCATGACTATATATATGCATGCTCCTCATTAATAGCAGCATGTGCCTACATTATACTGCCACTAGATGGCGCAGGAGAACACTAAATAGACATCAGTTCTGTGCTATGTTACTCATCAATGAATATGTATTAACATGTACAAATTAGATGACATCATCATCATGCAAATCACGAACATGCACATCGATTGCATTAAAAGAGCGGGCATTTAGAGGAGGATTGTTCAGTCTCTGGCGGAGGTGGACAGAGATGATGATGATGATGATGTTTCTGAACTTACAGAATCACGGCTGGATTTGCCCAAACTGAAGCGCAGACGGAGAGATTTTCTCACAGGCTCTTTCTTAGCAGTTCTGGGAGAGAAACAGCCCGCCTTCCCTGATTCAACTCTGAAACCAGACACAAATCATCATCAGAAATGAGCTTAAAGAGAGATCTATGAATGCATGGAGAAATACTTTATAACAAACAATCTATAAAAACTAAGGCTGAGCAATATATCGTTTGAGCATCGATATCGCAATGTGTGCATCTGCAATAGGCACATCGCAGGATTAGATTATTTATTAAAGGTGTTATTAAATAAGATTACTTTTTCATTATTTACACAATGATGATCATGTTATTTTACATTCGATTGTTCAATTTCTGTACTTAAATACTGTTGGACTCTCCAGAAAACCATAAAGGACTGTTTGTTTATTTACTTTTGACTGTAATTTATTATCATTTATGCAAATGCACTGAAATCTTTCCAAATAAAGATTCAAATCATCTGGAGAGATTATATTTATATCGCAATATACATGTCATGGCAAAACAACATATTGCAATGTCAGATTTTTCCAGTACTGTGCAGCCCTAATAAATACCATTAATGCCATATTGAAACTAGACATGATTCTGCATGAGTCTATGGGTGTGTCTCAATCTGCACCCTTGTTTACTAGTTAGTGCACTGATCAGAGCATCAGTCATTTTAAGTGCTGTCTTAATCAGAAAATCCTTCAAGTGCACTGAAACCTTTGTGCCCTGAAAAAAAGTTTCATAATGTAGCATGAAACATCCGGGTGCATCGATTTGCACTATATAAGCACCCTAAATAGAAGTTCTGAAGAATAAAATATGAATCATGTGACCCAAATCATCAAATATAATGACAAACCAGAGATGCTTACCTATAAAGAATCTGATATTTATTTATTTTTAACATGAACGAGCTTAGCTAGACAGGTTAGGAATGATCTTATAAACATTTCTAATCATTTAAAGGTTGAAACATTGCTGGTATATGAAAGGATCAAACTTTAGCTGTGATTTACTTTTATAATTTATATTAATATATGAAAATAATGAGTTCTGTTTTTGTTTATAAACTTCAGTTATGATGATGTACAATGAGGATGTTCTCATGTTAATGTGTCCCAATGAGTTGTGAACCACCTCTTTAATACCCTTACTAGTGCTCGAATTAGTGCTCATGACCTTGGCAGCTGATGCTAACTGAGAATCATCCCAAGTTACCATATAATTAAAACTGAATTGAATTATTCTTAAAGTAAATTGTAATGTTTGCATATCCAATAGCCACATCACAGGATGTTCATTTTAGAGTTTAATAATAAAAAGTTATCAAAAATAAAAAGTTTTATAATATTTTTTTGCAATCAAATTTAAGTATTTTTTTCCCCAACAGGATTGAATGAGGATTTGGGACATTCGTGTCTCTTTAATTCCTTTCCCCCCCATCAAGTATGATATCAATGAACAACAATGTTTGGCTAATATATTGTTTAATTGCTGACATTGATGTGCATATAGTTGATTATTTCATGCAAGTTGTTTAGAGGCAGCTCTTATTCTTTGAAAGTGTAAGGTTGACAGGTGACTATTTTTGCCTGAAATGTGCCAAATTTCAGATGTCTAGGAGATATTAGTGGACTAATTCCTGATTATTCTTTATTGTTGATAATGTGTTAGGGCAGTTTTAAAAAAATATTTCATGTGAATATATTTTTCCTTTAAAAAATAAAATCTACCTTATATATTTGTAATGTTTGTGTATAAATATAAATATATAATGTATAAGTATATAAATTCTTGTTTAAATCAGATCTGTGGATAAATTGATTGCGAACCCCTTAGTCACTTGCTATATAATTATTGAGACAATTAATTGTCATTCTGAGGATGGCACATGGCTGAAACATCTGTTCTTTATCCTAAATAAATTAATGAGCACAATCCAGCTTTGTTCTTGACCACTAAAGTAGCTGTACATTAAAGGTTAGTTAACCAGTTATCACCAAATCTGCAGTTATTATTAGTGTGTAGTACCTGCTGACACTGCGGTCTCTCAGCCGTCTGCTCTTTCTCCTGGCAGAACTGCTGGACAGACGAGAGTTTCTGCCCACCGAAGACAGCAAACCACTGTGAGACGAGTCCAGAACCCCTGCTGCACTGTGAGCTGAAAACCACAGATAAACACAATCACGTCTCACACAAGACAAGGCTTTTACACTTTTGATGAAGTCAAATTTAAGCACTTTCGTTGCAAAGAAAGACAAATTACAAATTTATATTCAGTACAAAATTATAAGCCCCACTGTTAAATTTAATTTAAAACCAAGTGTTGTTTAATGCAGACTTTTTTCAGCACATTTCTAATCATAATAGTTTTAATAACTCATTTCTTTTCTCTTTGTCATGATGACAGCACATAATATTTGACTAGATATTCTTCTAGACACTAGTATTCAGCTTAAAATGACATTTAAAGGGCTAACAAGTGTAATTAGGCAAGTCATTGTATAACAGTGGTTTGTTCTGTAGACAATGGGAAAGAATCTTAAGAACGCTAACAATATTGACCTTAAATACTGTTTCAAAATGTTTTTTTAAATTGCTTCTGGAACAATAGGATATATGGTAATTGTTCATAGTTTATTATTGTCTATTTATTCAATTTATCTTGTACTATATTAGTTAAATGTTTAGTTTATGTCTAGTGCGTGTCATGTTTTGTTTTTAAATTGCACATTGGAGTATGGGAGAAACGCAATTTCAGTCTGCTGTGTAATGGACTGTTGCATGGTTTGATTGACAATAAAGTTGACTAAGACTAAGACTTATTCCAGCTAAAATAAAAGAAATCAGACTTTCTCTAGAAGAAAAATATTTATAGGAAATACTGTGAAAACGTTCTTGGTTTGATGAAGATCACAGAGTTTTGACTTCAACTGTACATATACGTACTTCACATTATATCAGATGCTATTTGTTTTAGTATAGTATAGTATATTATAGAGGGTTTTTCCTGGATAGAGGATTTGGATGTGGCCATTTCCACTAAATTTTGCACCACCTCAGTCTTTTGACAAAATCAGGCAGGCAGGCAAGACAGAGCACAAGTGATGCTCAACACTGGTCTAAATAACCCAAAGTGTGTGTTTCAGGTAGCAAAAACTGATGATCTGGATAATATCTTTACCTTATTCTGAGCCATTTTGATGGCATGTTTGCCCCAAGCCCAACATTGCATTACTGTCATTTATTCTTATATATGTAATTTACTTGCATCTTAAATTAGTTTTTTTTCCCCCCAAAGGAAAAAATAAAGCAATCCTACAACATGCACAGACTCCAGAATTGTAAACTTTATACGCAAAAGCATAAGTTAAGCCTTTAAACGTCACTTTAATCGGAATACTAGTATCTTAAAAAATATCTAGTTAAATATCGTGTACTGTCATCATGGCAAAGATTAAAAGAAGTTTATCTTACAAAAATAAATTTGAATAGTTAGTAATTATTAGCCATTTAGTAAGATAAATTATTATGAAAGCAAAACAAAAAAAACAAGCACTTTAGGCCAAAATCTAAGCACTTTTCAAACCGTTTAAACTTCAAGCATTTTAAAGCATTTTCAGCTGCTAATATAGCAGAAAACTCACTTGATCCAGGAGTAGATGTTCCTCCAAACAACACGCTGGGGAACAGCTCCAGGCCGAGGTTCTTCTTGATGGACCTGCGTTTCTTGTTGGAGAAGCCGTGAGTCTGAGCAGACTCCAGAGGAAGTTTACGCTTGGAGTTGGGGGTCATGATGACCGGAGTGGCCATGGAGAAAACTGAAGGAGACAAAGAGAGACTGAATTCAGTCTGTAATACTGGAGTTATTGAAGGACTTGTACTTTATGATCCCACCAGTGCCTATTCAATGCAAGGAAATGTGCTGAAATTAAACAGAGCAGTACTTTCAAAGCAAAAGATCAGAGCAACAAATGCCTGAAAATGAAGAAGAAATCATTTCTGATCAGTGGTTTCCAACCTTTGTTAACACATGCTAATGTTTTACGAGGCACACAGCAAAGTAATATGAATCAGCTAGTTGTGGTGTGTTGGTAATTTAGTAGGCTACTCTCAGATGCAGGACAGTTAAATAAATTGTTCTGCGATATACTGTAGGGTTGGGTGATGTAGACCAATTTGGCATCGTACGATGTCTAATGTGAAACATCACGATCCAGCGGTACATCCTTGATAAACTGTCCGACGGGCACTGCTCTCTGGGGTCAGTCACCTGCTGACTGCCTGGAGCTCCGCATATGCTGCAGCGTGTGCCTGTGTGTGGTCACTTGTTGTGCGTTTTCAGCGGTATAGAGGGAGATTTTTTCAGAAACGCCAGTGTGGACGTTTAAAACTAAGACTTATTAGTGTAACGAGGCCTCAGTGTGTATTTTTCACGAGCGATTTGCTGCTGTGATGGCAGCGGAGCAGAGGATTGCGATGCCGGCTCAGCATCATGACGTCTATCGGCCATCATTTATCGACCCAACCCTAATACACTGACATAAAAATGATTGGGATAGGTGTTATTATTGTCATTTTAAGACTGATTTATGTCTGTGTTCATATAATTACTATACAACAGCATATTATAGTCATAAAAACATTCGATGGACAACAACGACAGGTAAGTGTGCTTTTAAAATGGCTTTAACGTCATTCCTGAACCGTTACTTTTCTGAAAGTGGATTGCAGATTCAACACAGCTCATTTGGACACATTCTTCTAAACCTGTCAGTAGTTTTCAGGAGAATATGAAAAAACATCTTTATTTACCTGTTAGTAAGCATCGTTTGTAAAAAGAGTTAAACCCTGAACTCGCTGACACCTTTATGGAATATTAGCTAACACGTTGTAGACATTCATTTTTATGTAAACATGATGTATATCGCATCACCAAAAATGATTGAAGTCATGTTCATGTATTCCACGATAAGTCTATATGCTGATTTGTGTGACAGGCTTAATTAACAACAACAACAACAATAATAATAATAATAGTAATTTCTTACATTTATATAGCACTTCTTTAGACACTTAAAGCACTTTACACATTGGAGGGAATCTCCTCATCTATCACCAGTGTGCAGCATCCACCTGGATGAGGCGATGGCAGCCATATTGTGCCAGAGCGCACGCCACACACCAGCTGATTGATGGAGAACAGACAGTGATGAAGCCAGTTATGATATGGAGATGGTTAGGAGGCCGTGATGGACAAAGGCCAGTGGGCAAAAAACACTCCGGAACAAGTGAGTAAATGATGACATGTTTTAAGTTTGGGTAAACTGTCCTTTTAATAACAGCTGGCAGTGCCTTGCAATCACATTCCACAGCGATGTTGCATCCCACAGGTTGAAAACCACTGATTTAGACAAACAATAGAGGAAACGTGCTAATATAAGCTCTGAAAGACAAACATTGTGCCGTATATCATCAATGCGGAGTCCTAATGAAAACAAGAGCAAGCAGAGACCCATCATAAGACGGACAAAAGCAGACAAGCCATCTTGAACTGCAGACAACACTTGCTCATTACATTGAAGTGAGGAGGAGAAATGCGGTGCAGCTGATCTACATGCAGTGACGTCTGATGAACATGTACGCACCTGCTCCATCAGACTGAGGGGTATTTGTTGGGGTTCTACTAGCTTTTAACCTATTCAGAGCTCCATTTACCACGTCTGGAATACAAAACAAACCAACTCAACTATAATGGGTCTAATCATAGGCCTATAAATCACTGTTTACCATGTGATGAAGCTAGAATTAAATAAGCGGTTCTAGGGCTGCACAATATACCATTTCAGCATCAATATTGCAGTGTGTGCGTCCGCAATAGTCACATAGAGGACATGCAATATTGAGTTGGATTATAGATGATCAGCACAACAGTTGAGAATACATGAGACTTGTGGAGTCATTGCAAAGTATAACCATAACAGAGTGAAACTTTATCGTTTACATGCGTTTTAAAGGCATTTCAAGAGATTTTAAAGCATTCAGGCACAAAAAAGTACAACATTTGTACCTGTAATGAAAATTAATTTTACTTAATGAATACCACGAAGACTATACAGTTTTATTTTACATTTCTTTATTTAATTTCTGTACCCGAATACTGTTTGAAGCATTGTTTCTCCAATATTGTGCAGCCCTAACCGATTCCCTCTGATATGCTTTTAAAGGTGGTTCATACCTCCTAAACTGCGTCTGTTGTTTTTCTTCAGGTCGAAGTGAGCATTGTTGTCCTCTAGAGACACGACGGATGGAGAAAACACACCAGCATCACAACCCAACATAGCTGGAACCTTCTCCATCAGGAACTGAGGAACCACACCTGTTAAAAAAAAATCAGGTGGGTGAGCTATCATATAGATAAGTACATTGAAATGTACAAAACACATTAATCATATGGCAAAGAATCGGTTCGGTCTTATATTTTAATAGGGACAATTTTCAGTTGCACGAATATAAAATAATAGGATAATAAAAGTCTGGGAAGTCCTGATTTACATGAATGAATGGGTATCTTGACCACTGTTTTGATTAATCAGGTTATATACGGTCTCTTACCCTTGTGTATGACATGAGAAACCAAATTTGCCTTGATCTTTTGACATTATAAGAGGTTTAAGTGCCATCAAACATCTTGCAGTTAAGACCTTAAGACGTCCACCTGATTAGAAGTGATCACAACTATTTTTCCCAGTGTATTGCAAATGATCAGATATACCCCTTCTCTAGTGAAAGGCCATGTTACCTATATGCTGAGCGTTCTCTATCAGACACTGTACAGCAGCTGCCTGATGCTTGAGTCTCTTCTCTGTGCTGCTGCTCATCTTTTCTCCTCCGTCACCACAGTGAAAGAGATTCGGTGCCAAAATAACCGAGAGATTACTGCTGTCCATCTTATTCTCAGCACATCTGAAATGAATTCACAATACACACATACAGAGTAAGCTAAAGACACTCATAAGGCTGGGCGATATGAAAAATCTCACATCACAGCATAAGTCATCTTATATTCTGATGATGATGATGTATATCTGTGTTTCTCAACCATGTTTCTGGAGGACCACCAGCACTGCATGTTTTGGATGTCTCCTTTGTCACACCCATTACAGGTCTTTCAGTCTCTGCTAATGAGCTGATGATCTAAATCAGGTGTGTTTGGTTAAGGAGACATGGACAATGTGCAGAGCTGGTGCTCCTCCAGGAACGTGGTTGAGAAACACTAATGTATAACACAATATAGAACCATTTCTGTAAATTAATAGTTTATATTGTCCACATGTAAATGAGTATTCCTGTTTTACATTTTAAAATATATAGTCATATATAAACTCATATATTTCTCACTTTAATCAGAACTTCAGTGTGAATACTAGATAAAAAATTTTTTAGAAATATGCAATAAATATTTATAAAATATCAAACACTTATTACAAACCAAACATAAAAATAAAAGGTATCTCGAAATACAATGCAACATGTAAACATTGTATTATTCATGTCTGCATGCCCAAATTTGCATATAATATTGCGCATATATATAATTTTTAAAAAAGTATTACCATAAACAATGTATTTAGAGGCATCACAATATAAACGGCAGAGTATAATATGAACCAACCAACTTTTAACTGTCCACAATATAAATAGTCATATTGAACAGCCCTACACACTCACTTTACATACGTTTAAACACAAAAGAGCCTGTGCTATTGAGAGGGAAGCTGTAGATTAGCATAACAAGAGATTTGAGACAAACAGACATCTGGCCTCGTACCGCTGAGAGACAGTCTTCAGGAAGCTGAAGAAGTAGCGCAGTGTGTTTAAGTTTCTGTCGGGCAGAACGCAGGACAGCAGGACTGTAGCTGAGGTCCTCTCCTCTGCTGTGGGAAGCTCCTGGGCCTTCAGGAAAGCACTGTGCAGATCTACAGTCAAAACCGGCTCTGGAAGCTCCCTGAAAAACTGCTTCAGGAGTCCAGCAATGTCCAGCGGGAGAGCAGCGGACAGACAGTCCTCACCCTGGTCCAATTTAGCCTACATGTGCAAAACAGAAATCACATTTATAAGGGGTTTAAAAACAGTTGGTGAACATTTCAGCAGCGTGTGATTATATCCAGCCTCTATAACAGTAAAAATTAATTAATTAATTGTATTGTTTATAATCAGACTTGATCAGAACAATCTGCAGAAACACTTTGATTGACATTCTCCCTTTGTACGTGTCATCAGAGGGGGAAAGCCCCGCCCACTAGTGCTCATCTCTCCATCTCATTAGCATAAACAGCAGCCCTGAGTGAGAAGCAGCCGTCTGTCCATTAGCCATTAGAGTGTTTGAGCTGCTGAAGATAATGTCAGCATAGACTAAGAGGATTATAGATGTGGAGTCTTACATGTCTCCTCAAAAGGGTCAGTTTCAGAGAGTTAGAGCAGTGTTTCCCAACCCTGTTCCTGGAGGCACACCAACAGTACATATTTTGGATGTCTCCCTTTTCTGACCCATTAACTTCAGGTGTTGGAGTCTCTTCTGATGTTATGATAAGTTGACTCAGGTGTGTTTGATTAGGGAGAGGTTGAATATGTGTACTGTTGGTGTGCCTTCAGGAACAGGGTTGGGAAACACTGAGTTAGAGGATTGTCTGTGTGCTATTCTCAACACAAACACACTCTAGACACAGCAGAGACTTATTTTACATCTTGTAAAAATGAGTATAATAGGTCCCCTTTAAATGATGGCATCGGTCAGCCTCTGTGTCGTGTATTGAAGCAGAGGTCACTCACCCGGAGGCTTTTGACCCGCACCACAGAGCCAGACTTTCTGAACAGACCCTCTGTGTCCAGATGATCCAGGAGTGTTGTACAAATATCCACTATAAAGCTGGGGATAGAACGGACACAAGTGATTATCAGACAATAAAATAAGTGTAATACATGATAGAGCTGCACAGTATATCATTTCAGCAAATCTGCAATAGTCACGTAGCAGGATCTGCAATGTCAGTTCAGTTTTAGGTTATTCATTCTTTAGGAGATTTGAGTGGGATTATAGTCACTGGGAAGTTTAACCTTAATAAATTGCTTGTTTGCTTGGTTTTTAAGGTCTAGACTGTCCAGAAAACTGTCTGTGTTTCATTTATGCAGATTAACTATCATACGAAATCATCCAAATCAATATAAAATGATAAATTCTTTCTGATTTGAGCTGTTCAAGTCATTTGGTGAAATGATATGCATATCGCAATATACGTCACAGAAAAACAAAACATTACAATGTCAGATTTTCCAATATCGTTCAGTCCTAGTACATGATGATAAAAAAACAAGGAGATATCAAGAATGTAAATACATTTGCCAAAATCTCTTTCTTTTTTACAGTTATTCAAATGAAGAAACACTGGGCTACAAGCAGATATGGGAACACATAATTATCAAACAATAAAAGAAATGCAATATACAGTATTAAAAATGGACATATCAAAAATGTAAATATATTCGCAATTATATTTGTTCAAGGCATTGTCTTCTTTAAATAGGCCTATATCAAAACCAAACTTAATTATATGCTTTGCTTAGTACTTTATTTGTTCAAACTTAAAGGTGATTTTATCAATGATTTGTTTTTAATCCCCAGATTCCTGATTTTCAATTAATTGTTTATCAGCCAAATTTGCTCCATCCTAACCAGTATATCGAAGGAAAATTCATTAATTCAGCTTTCAGATGATTGAAAATATTGACCCTTATGACTGGTTTTGTGGTCCAGGGTCACATATGTATTTAAGGCATTAGGCAACATGTTTATATATATTTGTTTCATATAATCATGTTGCATATCATATATATTCTGTGAGCCTAACATTTCAGTCAGAGTCTGTATTTTACTTCAAATGTCTGTTTAGGCAAAACTAAAAAAAAAAAACTTTAATTTGGCCTAAAAACATTGTTTTTTAATGTGTATTTTTTATGTGTTTTTTAGTGTATTTTTAATGTATTATTTGGCTTCTGGCTGTATAAAACAATTTGACCTTGATATTCAACCATACACGCATCAAACAGCACTGTTGTTTCTGGCATTTAAAGGAACAGTTCACCCAGAAATTAAAATTCTGTCATCATTTACTCATTCGTTATAAACCTGTTTGAGTTTCTTTCTTCTGTCAAACACAAAGGAAGATATATTGAAGAATATAGAAAAAACAATCATTGACTTCCACTGTATTTTTTTGTTTCCAGCATTCTTCCCAATACTGTTAGTGTTCAACAGGAAAAAAAGTCATGATAGTTTAGAGCCACTTGAGTGTGAGAAAATAGTGAGGAAATTTTCACTTTCACTTTAAAGCCATTCACACCTCCTATAGGGGGCACAAAGAATACTTCTATAAAATTACATTAAGGGAAGAGTCAAATATAAAACCACAAAACTGAAAATGAGATAATGTCAAGACAAAATATAGTGTGAATTACAGGAATTATAGGTCATAAAACAGTAAGTGGAAGAAAAGAATTATTAGTTATTGTTATATTAGTTATATAGTAATTATTAGTGTTGTCAAAATGATCCCAAAATATCTGGAAAGACTTAGGAAAAGACTTGCTTTGCATGATTTTTTAGAGCCTAATCTAATGAATCTGCACATAGATATAATGACAGAGTCTTATTGTGAAATTGGTTACAGAATTTAATACAGAATAATCTTAATGTCACACCATTTGGCAACTTTAGGCACAATTGCAGCAAATCGGTGAATAAATCCAGTTTCTAAATCTAAAAGATTATGCATATAGATAAATAAATTTAAGAGTTCGTACTCTTTTTCGAATCTGCAAAGAAAACTTTTCAAAGTAAATTATTAAGGAGAAAGTCTAAATGTGCGAATATAAAACCGATTTTACCCCAATCAAAATTAACCAGGTCTTTCTTTATTATGCATGTACAAACAAATATCCATCTCTTTGTTATGCATGTACACAAATCTTACCAGGGTAAATCTCCATAGTCTAGCACATGGCAGTGTGGCAGACCTTCCAGCGCAACCCCAAACACCCTGACCTGGAGGACAAGAAAGATCTGTTCAGGTAATGATGGATCGGCATGCAGGAACAACTCAAGCTCTGTGTGTGTTTGAAAATCAACAGCACTACCTCTGGCATAGCCTTCACATTCATTTAATCTCATTTCACACCACTGCACTGAAGAAAATGAATATAAACATAGCACACAAATTCATCTCACAAGACCAGAATTCAGCGGCCGTTGGTATAATCACATTTAAGACTTTCTTTTCTTTTACACCCAACAGCCAGACTAGTCATGGATTATGTGTTTCCCATTTATAATGAAACATTAAAAGTACTTATATTAACTATTTGACTTTTTTAAACTCTGAAATATGTTTTTGTGTTTAAGATGTGCTGAATCATCTCTGAACCCAGAGAAAAAGGAAGTTGACTAAGTTTAGTGTGACAGGAGAAAAAAACAGTATATTTAGTACTTCCATGATTAGATTCTCCAAATAAATGAAACCAATCCAGCTGAAAGTAAAACATGCAACTAACAATTAACGTTACTGAATAATAGACAGTAGCAAAGAACCTGATATTACACTACATTACTAATACAAACATCTGCTAATTTGAGACACTTTTTCTACAAACACGTCAAATAAACCTAAAATAAACACAACTGCTGAATATTGAGCGATAATAAACACACAAAGGCTTTAGTTGTCCCTAAATAGGAAGATCGCCAACTTTGACACGTATATTTACAAAAGCAGCAGCATTATAATATTATAAATCACAGTTTTGTACTGGTTTATGAACTCACCGTGTTCGCTGATGTATGTTTGCTTCGGTTTTTATTCCAGTTCTTGATTTTTATTCCATAAACCGACCGAAGATGCTGAACGACGGCCAAACGAACCACATTTCTCTCCAAAACCTTCATTATGACGTGTAATATCTTTTTAAAATGCCTCGTAATATGCAGAAATACGCGATTTATGCTTAAACACGATGTAAATATACGTTAAGTTACGTTACGATTGACGTGTATTCACCTTTCTACAGTTCCGCCTGAGGCATTTCGATCAAATCAACCGATCAAAGACACCAAACTCCGCTAATATCTGATGTTCCCACTTTACTCCGCTTAAACCTCATTTTATATATTAAAATAATGTCTAAATGTCTCAAAGTGAATGCAGTGTTTGTGTCTGTCCGTCCGCTCTATTTCCTGTCCTCACAACGGCAGTTCGGAAAATGTTCAAATTTCGCCCTGCCTACGTCACTCAAGCGTTTCCCGCACTCCATTGGATAGGGATAGTCACGTGCTCAGACAGACCCGCTCCTGAACAGTGTGACATACGTGATTGATGGCGTAACAGATGCGAAACTTCTGCATGTTTGTCGCAACATAATATCACACACACACGCACACACACACACACGCCTGGACTAGTGCTAAATAACTGTCCACATGAGTACCATATTTCTCCAATGATTGTGAGATTTATAGAAAGGCATTTTTCCACAGTGTAGTTATGAAAGCTTCATTGTCACCGCTTTATTTCTTAATTTGATGCACTGATTTAATGCATTTTGGCTTAGGTTGCTGCAGGAAAATGTGCATTTGTCATGCAAGATTTCATTTATAATGCATGCACGTATTTTATGTTGAAGCTTTTACCAGGTGAAATTCGTATGCAGGTATTTTATTTCAGTAACTATCATATCTTTTTATTTGTGCATTTGTTTTAATGAAATTTGCATTCTTAAGTTAATGCATGTTGGTTATTATTTTATTTCATTTATAATGCTCTTTTAGTTTGGGAATTTATACTGATTATTATTAAATTTTTACTCTTAAATAGTAGTAGATTAATTTTTTTAATGAATTTTGTTTTGATGTGAGCACTGCTAAATGTTTATTGACTTGATGTGTGTTGATCAGTATTATTATGTTGAATTACTGTATTGAAATTATTACTGTACATGACACAATGCTGCCATCTAGAGGAAAACACCAGATAAAGCGAGATTTCAACCAAAATAACTAATTCAACTCATGTTGTTTATTTAAAAATATATTAGTTTAAATTTGTTTAAATGCATTAACTGTTTAGACTATTTCCTATGTCAATTGTTAGTATTGACAGACATTTATTATTGTTTTATATTATTATATAATATTATTTATTTTGTTATTTAATATAATTATTTATTTAATATTTTAAAACTCTATTTATTTATATTACTTTTTTGCTAATTATTAAAAAGGGAATATCCTGGTGGTACTTTATGTTATAGTCACAACAAATGTATTTATATATATATATATATATTTATACTTG
Source organism: Danio aesculapii (assembly GCF_903798145.1). NCBI lineage: Eukaryota > Metazoa > Chordata > Actinopteri > Cypriniformes > Danionidae > Danio > Danio aesculapii. The sequence continues at coordinate 52,778,901 of NC_079451.1, read as the reverse complement.
AAAAAAATAATAATTTAATGCATTTTTAAATTGATTTATTTTCATGTTAAATCAGTTATTCACTCATTTACTTACAAATATATATTCAATTCCATTTGAGCCCGTTTTCTTGATGTATTAACTCTTTAGACTTTGCTAACTGACTGTTTTGTCTATTAATTGTTTGTATTGTCAGTCATTTATTATTGTTTTTGTTAGTAGTATTATAGTTATACAGTACTGTTTATTTTATATAATTATTTTTGCATTTTATTTATTTATGAGTAATTTCTGTGCATTTGTTTATATTTCTATATTTGTATTTATTTTTAATTATAATCATAAACCACTGTAACTCTTTATTTAACATGACAAATGTTTGACCAATTTTGAGACAATATTGCTTGTGTTTTGTATATAAATTTCTTGCTAAATGTTAAAAAAAAGAATTTTTTAAATTTTATTTATTTATATATCTATATATTTATTTTTTGCTAATAGTTAAAAAGGACTAGAATATCCTGCTGGTACTTTTGCAATAATGCTATGTATATTCCCAATAAACATACTTATAAATACATACATACATATATATATATATATATATATATATATATATATATATATATATATATATATATATATAACAAAAATGATAATTTAATACATTTTCTTTTTTATTCATTTATTGCTATTTGTTAAAAAAAGATAATCCTGATGGATATTTTGTGTCCTAACATGATGTATATTCCCTTTAACGCATTTGTTTTTAAAGGATGCATGCATGCAAGTGATGACCCAAAACACTGCGATCTCTTATCACTTATCTGTTTTTATTACAACATGACATGTATATACAGTAAAAGAGACAGTACAAATGTACGGCTGAGACTGAGAGATTGTTGTTGGTTTAGAAGCACTTCCTGTGGACGATGGATGGACCTGCCTCGTCGTACTCCTGCTTGGTGATCCACATCTGCTGGAAGGTGGACAGAGAAGCCAGGATGGAGCCACCGATCCAGACGGAGTACTTACGCTCAGGGGGAGCAATGATCTACAGAGAGAGAGAGATGGGGGAAATCGTGAGTTTCTCAGTAAAAGCTTCACCTATACAGCTGAGATATGATAGAGTGTAATAAATTGTGAAAGTTTTTATTTCCTCATAGTGAAACTGCTGTAAAAGTGCTTTGGGATGGTGCTCACCTTGATCTTCATGGTGCTGGGGGCCAGAGCGGTGATCTCCTTCTGCATACGGTCAGCAATACCAGGGTACATGGTGGTACCGCCGGAGAGGACGTTGTTGGCGTACAGATCCTTACGGATGTCAATGTCGCACTTCATGATGCTGTTGTAGGCGGTCTCATGGATGCCAGCAGACTCCATACCTGTGCAGGTGAGACACAAGATGATGCTCAGACTCATATGAGATTTAATAACCAGCCTATTAGACTTGAGAGAGAGACGCACCAATGAAGGAAGGCTGGAAGAGGGTCTCGGGGCAGCGGAAACGCTCATTGCCGATGGTGATGACCTGACCGTCGGGCAACTCGTAGCTCTTCTCCAGGGAGGAGGAGGAGGCGGCGGTGGCCATCTCGTTCTCGAAGTCCAGAGCCACATAGCAGAGCTTCTCCTTGATGTCGCGCACAATCTCACGCTCAGCTGTTGAGAGCAGAGTTCAGCATTATTACACTCAATAACACACACACAAGTACACACATTAACACATAAACAATGATATCTCCGTTTTGCCGCGATCGCGCGTTAAATGCGTCTCCCGCGAAAGTTTAAAAATTGGCGGGAAAACATCCTGCTACTAAACCCAGTTTAAGAGTTGTGTCCTTTCCTACACACTCATAATAATGCAAAACTGATCTTAGGGTAAATATTCACAGCATTGACTATTATTTGTACACAAATAGTTTCACACAGTGGAATTGTGCCTTATATTTTGTATTTATGTCAATATTTACAGCATTTTTTCAGCATTATATACTACACTATATACACAATTGAAGTCTAATTGAATCATGACAAACCTTATAATGTTGAAAAGGGTTTTTAGATGTTTTACCACGGTTTATTTATATAAAAAGCCATACTTTTGCTACAGAAATGGGGTCAACAAACGTCGTAATGGTGATGTTTGGTATTGCGCCCAAACAATATCATTGAAAGCTCATTTTTGAGATATTGATTTTAAAATTGCAGTACAATTTATTCAGATTTTTGTACTTAATTATACTTTTAATTATATGTTAATGAACTAATATAGATTTTTCTGTCAGTATACTTAAGTGCAATCTTAATAATTTGCATTAAAAATAGACTTAAAGTATTTTGTCTTATTTGTTTGTTGTTTAAATGAAGTATATTAACTGCACACTTGAATGTAGATGTGCTCAGTAGGTGTTCTGGCTCGTGTTTCTCCAGTTTTTCTCCCTAGTTTGCTCACCGGTTGTCACGAAAGAGTAGCCTCTCTCAGTCAGGATCTTCATCAGGTAGTCAGTCAGATCGCGACCGGCCAGATCCAGACGCATGATGGCGTGGGGCAGAGCGTAACCCTCATAGACGGGGACGTTGTGGGTCACACCATCTCCAGCATCCAGCACAATACCTGCAGGCAGACAGAGGCTGAGTTTCAGAGAGCAGCAGTGTGTGTGTGTGTGTGTAAATCCAACAGGTGATGATCACAGCCGTCAGAGACACACACACATCATAATCCCACAGCATGCACTCACTGCCAATCGCTCACTGCTTCATTAATAACACACTTCCACAGTCAAAAATCACACTGTACAATACATGTAAGAGTATGGATGGTCATTTTAAAATGTCTTCTATGGGTGATTTACTAATTTCTTAATCATGGCATCTAATCTGAATCTGAATATAATTACAAATATTGATACCTTAAAAGTAAATAAAAAACAGTATGTAAAACATCCATGTTATAGAATAAATGTAAATATTAGTGCTTAAAGGGTCCGTATAAACAAATATTAGTACTTAAAGTGCCCACATTGGTACTTAAGAATAAATATTAGGGTCAATACTGTAGTTTAAAATAATTATTAATATATTTGGGGCCATATTGAGACCTTAAAAATACATTTTAATACCTAATGAGTTCATTTAAGTAAATATTAGTACACAAAGGGTCCATATTCGAGCATATAATTAAATATTAGTACCTAAATAGACTATATTGGTACCTTAAAAGTAAATATTAGCACTTAAAGGGTCCGTAAAAATAAATATTAGTATTTAAAGTGTCCATATTGGTACTTAAGAGGAAATATTAGGGTAATACTGTAGTTTGAAATAATTATCAATATATTTGGGGCCATATTGATACCCTAAAAATACATTTTAAGACCAAATAGGTTCATTTAAGTGAATATTAGTAGACAGAGGGTCCATATTTCTGCGTATAATTAAATATTAGTACCTAAATAGTCCATATTGGTACTTCATAAGTAAATATTAGCACTTAAAGGATCCATATAAATAAATATTAGTATTTAAAGTGTCCATATTGGTACTTAAGAGGAAATATTAGGGTCAATACTGTAGTTTCAAAAAATTATTAATACATTAGGGGCCATATTGATATCTTAAAAAAATATTTTAATACCTAATGAGTTCATTTAAGTAAATATTAGTACACAAAGGGTCCATATTCCAGCTTATAATTAATATTAGTACCTAAATAGACTATATTGGTACCTTAAAAGTAAATATTAGCACTTAAAGGGTCCGTATAAATAAATATTAGTATTTAAAGTGTCCATATTGGTACTTAAGAGGAAATATTAGGGTAATACTGTAGAAATAATTATTAATATATTTGGGGCCATATTGATACCCTAAAAATACATTTTAAGACCTAATAGGTTCATTTAAGTGAATATTAGTAGACAGAGGGTCCATATTTCAGCGTATAATTAAATATTAGTACCTAAATAGTCCATATTGGTACTTTATAAGTAAATATTAGCACTTAAAGGATCCATATAAGTAAATATTAGTATTTAAAGCGTCCATATTGGTACTTAAGAGGAAATATTAGGGACAATACTGTAGTTTCAAAAAATTATTAATACATTAGGGGCCATATTGATATCTTAAAAATACATTTTAATAGCTAATGGGTTCATTTAAGTAAATATTAGTACACAAAGGGTCCATATTCCAGCTTATAATTAAATATTAGTACCTAAATAGACTATATTGGTACCTTAAAAGTAAATATTAGCACTTAAAAGGTCCATGTAAGTAAATATTTGTATCTAATGGGTTCCTAAAAGTAAATATTAATATCTAAAGGGACCATGTTGTAGATTAAATGTACGTATTAGTACCTAAAGTATATAAGTAACAACGAGTACCTTAAGTGTTCAATAAGTGTGTTCATTAAACTTTAAGAGTTCATATTAAATCTTAAATATAAATATTAATACCTAATAGGTTGAATTTGCAGCTTAAAGGTAGATATTAGTATCTAAAATGAAACTTAGTTTAATTGTTCCACCAACTCTGACTCCAAACTATTAAATAGGATTATTGACTAGGGGATGTAATGTTAACAGCTTATTCCTATATGTCTGCATTTTCCTCTTTCTGTAGATCATCCGTGCTCATGTTGACTGTATAGTGAGTATAAGAGTGTGTAGACTGACCGGTGGTACGGCCGGAAGCGTAGAGGGACAGCACAGCCTGGATAGCCACATACATGGCAGGGACGTTGAAGGTCTCAAACATGATCTGCAAGAAGAGAAGAAAGAGTTTGAGGAGCTGCTGATGTGTTCTCTCTGTGGTCAGTCCACCTAAACAAGCATTGTTGGTGTTTAAAAGAGGTCTATTAAACGTAAACTAGACTGTCAATCAAATAGAGACGAATGAATGTCTACACATGTGAAGTCTAAGTAGTTTTAGACTATTAGTGTATTAGATTTTAACTGACTGGCCAAACTGAGCCTTGTTTTAGCCAAGATGTTCATGCTTAGATGTCTATTAGACTTCTTTTAAATACAAAATTGCTTGGTATACTTGTGTGTGTGTCTCTCTGTGGTCAGTATGTTCATGTGCGTGTGTGTGTATGTGTGTCTGTGGTCAATATACTCTAGTGTGTGTGGTCAGTATACAAAGATGTGTGTTTCTGTAGTATAATGTGTGCATCTTTGGTCAGAATATTCAGCTGTGTGTGTGTGTGTCTGTGGTCAATATAATCTTGTGTGCCTCTTTGTGGTTAGTATGCTCAGGTTTGTGTGTGTTCATTATGGTCAGATGTGTGTGTGTGTGTGTGTGTGTGTACCTGAGTCATCTTCTCCCTGTTGGCCTTGGGGTTGAGGGGGGCTTCAGTGAGCAGGGTTGGGTGCTCCTCAGGGGCCACACGCAGCTCATTGTAGAAGGTGTGGTGCCAGATCTGCAGAGCACAATCACTGTTACACACACACTCCTGCTGAACGCATGAATGTAAGCTGAATATGAGTGTGAGAGCGCACCTTCTCCATGTCGTCCCAGTTAGTGATGATGCCGTGCTCAATGGGGTACTTCAGGGTCAAGATACCTCTCTTGCTCTGAGCCTCATCACCTACGTAGCTGTCCTTCTGACCCATACCCACCATCACACCCTGATGGAGAGAAAAGAGGCATTAGAGACCAGCAAACAGCATTCATACACTGCACTGAAGGTGTCAGAGACCAGCAGGACAGCTTGGAAATGATACAACAGACAGCACTGATAAATAAACAACAGGTTTGAGACTAATGGAAGAACACACGCTGAATACACATGTGGGAGTCTGGAGCACTCAACCATTATGCTGCACTGGTAAATACAGTAGTCAACATTTAAAGTGGATCCAAACCTTCCATCAGAGTTGTCCTAAATCCATTAATCAACACCCATTCTTGTCTTAGGACCATCTTTTTTGATCCACTTCAAATCTTGACTACTATATTTATATATTTTTTCATTTATTTTGCAATAGCCAAATAGCCCATAGCATCTTAATAGCAGTATTCACTGTGTTTGAGGCTATTATTTTTTATGTTTTAGGTTTTTTTCTTGTGTTTGAGGCTCTCTATAGCAGTATGTGCTGTGTTTGAGGCTTTTTCTGTGTTGGACGCTCTTATTTTCTGTGTTTGAGGCTCTTTATAACTGTATGTGCTGTGTTTGAGGCTCTTACTTTCTATGTTTGAGGCTTTTTCTGTGTTTGACGCTCTTATTTTCTGTGTTTGAGGCTCTATATAGCAGTATATGCTGTATTTGAGGCTCTTACTTTCTATGTTTGAGGGTTTTTTTGTATTTGAGGCTCTTTATAGCAGTATATGCTGTGTTTGAGGCTATTATTTTCTATTTTCGAGGCTCTTTTCTGTGTTTGAGGCTCTTTATAGCAGTATATGCTGTGTTTGAGGCTATTATTTTCTATGTTTAAAGCTGTTTTCTGTGTTTGAGGCTCTTATTTTCTATTTTCGATGCTCTTTTCTATGTTTGAGGCTCTTTATAACAGTATGTGCTGTGTTTGAGGCTATTATTGTCTATGTTCGAGGCTCCTTTCTGTGTTTGAGGCTCTTATTTTCTATGTTTGAGGCTCTTTTCTATGTTTGAGGCTCTTATTTTCTATGTTTGAGGCTCTTTTCTATGTTTGAGGCTCTTATTTTCTATGTTTGAGGCTCTTATTTTCTATGTTTGAGGCTCTTTTCTGTGTTTGAGGCTCTTATTTTCTGTGTTTGAGGCTCTCTATAGCAGTATGTGCTGTGTTTGAGGCTTTTTCTGTGTTGGACGCTCTTATTTTCTGTGTTTGAGGCTCTTTATAACTGTATGTGCTGTGTTTGAGGCTCTTACTTTCTATGTTTGAGGCTTTTTCTGTGTTTGACGCTCTTATTTTCTGTGTTTGAGGCTCTATATAGCAGTATATGCTGTATTTGAGGCTCTTACTTTCTATGTTTGAGGGTTTTTTTGTATTTGAGGCTCTTTATAGCAGTATATGCTGTGTTTGAGGCTATTATTTTCTATTTTCGAGGCTCTTTTCTGTGTTTGAGGCTCTTTATAGCAGTATATGCTGTGTTTGAGGCTATTATTTTCTATGTTTAAAGCTGTTTTCTGTGTTTGAGGCTCTTATTTTCTATTTTCGATGCTCTTTTCTATGTTTGAGGCTCTTTATAACAGTATGTGCTGTGTTTGAGGCTATTATTGTCTATGTTCGAGGCTCCTTTCTGTGTTTGAGGCTCTTATTTTCTATGTTTGAGGCTCTTTTCTATGTTTGAGGCTCTTATTTTCTATGTTTGAGGCTCTTTTCTATGTTTGAGGCTCTTATTTTCTATGTTTGAGGCTCTTATTTTCTATGTTTGAGGCTCTTTTCTGTGTTTGAGGCTCTTATTTTCTATGTTTGAGGCTCTTATTTTCTATGTTTGAGGCTCTTTTCTAAGTTTGAGGCTCTTTTTTTTCTGTGTTTGAGGCTCTTTATAGCAGTATGTGCTGTGTTTGAGGCTGTGATTTTCTATGTTCGAGGCTCCTTTCTGTGTTGGAGGCTCTTTTCTGTGTTGGAGGCTCTTTTCTGTGTTGGAGGCTCTTTTCTGTGTTGGAGGCTCTTTTCTGTGTTGGAGGCTCTTTTCTGTGTTTGAGGCTCTTATTTTGTGTGTTTGAGGCTCTTTTCTATGTTTGAGGCTCTAATTTTCTGTGTTTGAGGCTATTATTTTCTGTGTTTGAGGCTATTATTTTCTGTGTTTGAGGCTCTTATTTTGTGTGTTTGAGGCTCTTTTCTATGTTTGAGGCTCTTATTTTCTGTGTTTGAGGCTATTATTTTCTGTGTTTGAGGCTCTTATTTTCTTTGTTTGAGGCTCTTTATAGCAGTATGTGCTGTGTTTGAGGCTGTTTTCCGTGTTTATTCTGCAGTGTTTTTTTCACCTGGTGACGGGGTCTGCCAACAATGGAGGGGAAGACAGCACGGGGAGCGTCATCTCCGGCAAATCCAGCCTTGACCAAGCCAGAGCCGTTGTCGCACACAAGGGCGGTAGTCTCCTCGTCGTCACACATGGTTGGTTTTCTGGTTGGTCTGTGCAGAACAAATCACAGCAGCACACAGTCAGACACGCTGAGAGTCTGTATATGCACATTTACAGTCAGCACAGTTACACAGAAATGCACACTTTACATCCTGCTGTACTGTAGAAGCCTTAAAAAAATAATCGCATAATAATAAACGTTTATTTACGGTATTTAGCGGCTTTCAAAGTCACATCTGAAAGAGCAGTTTTCATAAATACATATCAAAAATGTCAAATGATCTCAACTTACGTCAATCAGAATAGCTAATAATTTTAGCTTTATAAAGAATTGTTGAAATCTGATTAACTTATACTTAATAAGTATACTAAACTCTGTATATCATTATATAAACTAGTCCAAAAAATACAATTCAAACATAATAAAAATAAAATAAAAACACATGAAAGCTACACAAAAAGATAAACAAATCAATAATAGTAAAAAGAATAGTTATGATTTAATAGTAATGTTAGAGTGCATAAAAACTAGTTCAAAAAATCGAATGAAATTGCTAAATAAAAGCTACTATACAAATAGTGAATAAACAAAAAAATAAATAAAATGAATAAACTATGATGAGAAATTTAGTTCAGAGATAATGCTAAGCATAAAAACTAGAACAAAATACTAGCCAAGATAATAAAAAATTATAGAGATCACATTTAAAAACGATGTCAAAAAATGTACATAGTAAATTCGTAAAAAATTAACAAAGACTCAGGGCACCATTTTAAAACTAGAATGGTTATTATTAATTGAATCTTAATGAAAGACTTCTCAGCAAGAGTAAGAAAATAAGCATCGAGTTTAGAACTAGAATCTGATAAAATCACATAAAAACGACTCTAAAAATAATTAAATAGTAATTAAAACGACGATCAAATTAAGTCGAGCTGATTTATAAACCACTAGAATGGTTAAATAATTAACTGTAATGAAATTAATCTTAATGAAACACAGTCATTCAGTCTGCTCAGTAAGGCTGAAATAAGCAACGAGTTAGAGATCTCGATTTTAAAACTAGATAATAATAAAATCAACCCTAAACATTAAATAGAAATAACATTTAAAAACTACACGATTACTTTAAATGGAGTCGATTCATATAAAAATCGACCATGAGTTTAAAACTAGAATCGGATAAAATCACATAAAAACCACCCTATAAATATGATAAAGCTAAATAGAAACAATAACGACGATCAAATTAAGTAGAGCTGATTTATAAACCACTAGAATGGTTTAATAATTAACTATAATAAAATTATTCTTAGTGAAACACAGTCATTCAGTCTGCTCAGTAAGGCTAAAATAATCAACGAGTTAGAGATCTCGATTTTAAAACTAGATAATAATAAAATCAACCCTAAACATTAAATAGAAATAACATTTAAAAACCACAACAATTAATTTAAATGGAGTCAATTCATATAAAAATCGACCATGAGTTTAAAACTAGAATCTGATATAATAGAAACAATAACGATGATCAATTTAATTAGAGCTGATTTATAAACCACTAGAAATGGTTCAATAGTTAACTATAATGAAATTAATGTTATTGAAACACGTTCGTTCAGTCTGCTCAGTAAGGTTAAAATAATCAGCGAGTTATAACCATTTTAAAAAGTAGAATCTAATAAAAATGACCCTAAAAATGAAATAGAAGTAACAATTAAAAACCACAACAATTAATTAAATAGAGTCGATTGCTATTTAAAATCAACCATGACTTAAAACGCAATTAAAAAACTACAGTGGTTAAATATTAATTATAAAGGAATCAATCTTAATGAAACACGTGTCCATTTAGTCTGCTCAGCAAGGCTAACATAATGAGCAATGAGTAAGATCATAATTGAAAATCTAGAATGATTAATAATGAATTAAATCTGAAGGAAACACGTGTAGTTTCTGCTCAGCGAGGGTTAGTGAAATCCAATCTCCTGCCGGCAGCTGAAGACTCGGATTGACACATGCCAAAGAAAGGCTAGAGTTTAACAGGAGGACAAACGCTCTATTTCTGGTTTACAGCTGTCGCTTCATTCATGCATTAGAGAAAACACTCTTTAAACCTAGCAGTTCAAGAACAAGACTAATGAGCAAAGTTAAAACTCATCCAGTAGCTAATCCAGAGTCTGCGCAAAAAAACGAAAATCAAAAAGAAATCAATGCATTTAAAGCCCCTAGAGTCGAGCGCTGGTCTGGAGGACTCACCAAGTTGTTATCACAAGACTGATGCTTCCACTGGGACGAAGACTGAAGGCGAGGATCCCCTTTAAATAAGAGCGGCTCCTGGGGGCCAGGGCGGAGCCTGGGGTTCACACAGGCCCAAATATGAGCAGGGAAGAAAAAATAAAAAAGAGAAAATAACCCGCTCCACCCATGAATCTGATCTGAGCGCATGCAGCGCCGCCCTAAAATTAAGAAAGGCTTCCTTAGAATAGCGGGCCGGGGGCCAACCATCTGCATCGGGGGTCCTCAGCTGAAATAACAACACTTTTATATTGGAATTAAATGAGATTTTTAAATTTGAGGTGAATTATAGGAGGTTACGAGTGATTTTGACTTAAAATATTGGTTTAAAATTGCTTTATAAATTAATCAAATTAAGTTTGATTGAGTTGTAATCAGCATTAAACATGTTGATCATGTATTTTTTTAAATGTAGGTTGAATGCATTATTATATATATATATATATCACTCAAATGTCTTGCAATAATAATATGCAAAATAGCTTAAATAATATATATATATATATATATATATATATATATATATATATATATATTTTTAATATATATATATATATATATATATATATATATATATATATATATATATATATATATATATATATATATATATTAATATATGAATGTTAAGTATTTTGTAAAATATACTAATATGAAGTGTTTATATTAAACATATTTTTTACTAAATATTTTTTACTACACTGTAAAAAAGTTGAATTAAATTAATCTTATGATCCATTTTTTACCTAAAATACTATAAAAGCTTTTATAACCTAAGTTGAATTATGATCAACATAAAACACATGGCGTTCTGATCACATTTATTGATCTGTTCAGATTATTGAAGTGTTCAGATTTGCACCAAGAAACACTATTTATTTATTTATTTATTTATTTATTCATTTATTTATTTATTTATTTATTTATTCATTTATTTATTTATTCATTTATTTATTTATTTATTTATTTATTTATTTATTTATTGTTATATACTGTTTCTAGTATACTATATTTACTGTGACCTTTTATGTGAAGCTGCTTTGACACAATCTACATTGTATAAGCGCTTTACAAATAAAGGGGAATTGAATTGAATTGAATTGAAGGTGAACTATATAGTGTTTCACCACTGTAAAAAAATTAAATTGACGTTGAATCTTAAGATTAATTTAAACCTATATTGCATTGTTATGAATATGATTAACTTAGTTTAATAAGTATATATAATTTGCATTAAAGACATATGTTGTCTTATCATAGATGTATTACAGTGTACTTTACTGTTTTTGCATTTTTTATTGGATATTATAAGCACGTGAAATGACTTGATCCATTTTGATTATTTAACAATTATAGATTTCACAATTAATCTCGCAGTCTGCGTAGAAGCACAGATTGATCTTTAATTGTGAATGATTTCTGACTGGTGTTGTTTAAAGTTACTTTATAAAGTTATTTATAATTTTGTTAAGTTTTAAGGGAAGTAATGCATGTTATTATTGTGTATTTTTTTCATTTATTCATTCATTTTCCATCAGCTTAGTCACTTAATTTTTTAGGGGTCGCCACAGCGAAATGAACCGACAACTTATCCAGCACATGTTTTACAATCTTATTTTATTCATAATTTATTTAATAATTGATCATTATATAACTTAAGCCCAGACAAGATGAAAATAAAAAATCACACACAAAAAACAAACATTCATTTTACTTAAAAAGTAACACATTTAGTTATTTTAAAGTGACTCAAAATTGTAATTTATAACTTTTTTTAAAACTTAAAGTAACTAAATGTGTTGTTTGGTAGTTTTTAAGTAAAGGAGTGTACTGTATGTTATCTGTGTATATTTTATTTATCACTTTCTCATTTCGGCTAGTCTTAAAACTGTAATATATAACTTTTAAAAGTAACTTTTTATGTTAAATTAGTTACTTAGTTACTTTTTGAAGAAAGTAGTGCATTTTTATGTGCATTTATATTTTGCCTGTGTTTAAAATTGTAATATATTATTTTTAAAAATAAATGTTAGCTATACATTGCAATGAAAGTAATGTATCTTGTAAATCTGCACTGTGCTTAAAATGATAATATGTTCATTTTAAAATAAGCTTTTTTTTTAGATAACTAAATGTGTTACGTAGTTACATTTTAAGGAAAGTAATGCACGTTTTATTTGCCTTCTGTCATCTCGGCTGGGTTTAAGATTTTAATAAATAACTAAATAACGTAATTTTTTAAAAACAACCAAAAAAAAGTTACTAAATATGTTAATTAGTTACGTTTTAATGAAAGGAAAGTATGTCATGTGTGTCTTTTGAATCTTTTCCAGTGTAATACATTATTTTTAAAGGTAACTTTTTTCCTTTTTTCAACTAAATGCAGGGTGTCCGCAGGGTCTTAAAAGGCCTTAAAATGTCTCAAATTTCAAATCTAAAATTTTAGGCCTTTAAGAGTCTTAAATTCACAGAAAGAATGTCTTGTAGGTCTTAAATCATTTTAAATGGCTCTTCATTTTCCCATGCCCATGTTTATATTAAACATATTTTAATTAAATTAATCCTATGATCCATTTTTTACCTAAAATACTATAAAAGCTTTTATAACCTAAGTTGAATTATGATCAACATAAAACACATGGCGTTCTGATCACATTCATTGTGTATTTATTTGAAGTGTTCAGATTTACACCAAGAAACACTATTTATTTATTTATTTATTTATTTATCTATTTATTTATCTATTTATCTATCTATTTATTTATGTATTTATTTATTTATTCATTTAATTATTTATTTATTTATTTATTTATTTACCTATTTATTTATTTATTCATTTAATTATTTATTTATTTATGTATGTATGTATTTATTTATTTATTTATTCATTTAATTATTTATTTATTTATTTATTTACCTATTTATTTATTTATTTATCTATTTATTTATTTATTTATTTATTTATTCATTTAATTATTTATTTATTTATTTATTTATTCATTTAATTATTTATTTATTTATTTATTTATTTATTTATTTATTTATTTATTTATCTATTTATTTATTTATTTATTCATTTAATTATTTATTTATTTATTTATTTTTATTATTTATTCATTTAATTATTTATTTATTCATTCATTCATTAATTAATTAATTAATTTATTTATTTATTTATTTATTTATTTATTTATTTATTTATTGTTATATACTGTTTCTAGTATACTATATAGTGTTTCACCACTGTAAAAAATTTAAATTGACGTTGAATCTTAAGATTAATTTAAAGCTAAATTGCATTGTTATGAATATGATTAAGAGTACTGAAACTCACTGAAAGAATGTCTTGTAGGTCTTAAATCATTTTAAACGGCTCTTCATTTCCCCATGTCCATGTAAATTTATTTATATTTAGTTTATTATAAGTTTCTCAAACTTCTCCTTCTAGATTTCTAAAACTTCTCGATTTTCTTTAAAGAAAAGAATGCTTGTTTTGACTCGTTATTTAAGATAATAAATAACCCCTTTTTTTTTTTTTTTGATAGCGCAAGTAATACGATTTTCAGTCCGCTGGCCCAACCAGGCCATAAGAAAAAAACTCCTTATCATTTAGCCCTGTTTATGTCTGAAATTTAATTCATAAAGGTGTTAAAAGCCTTACATTTGACTTTGTGAAACCTGCAGAATTCCTGTAATTGTGTTTCATTTTAATGAAAGTGTTGCGTGTTTAATTTGCATTGTTGTTTCATCTTGGCTGAGCTTAAAATTATAATATATATAACTTTTTAAAAGAAACAAAACCCTTATCAAAAAATTAACCAAATATAGTTTCTTTTTAAGGAAAGGAATGCATGTTATGTGTGTGTGGGGTTTTTTAAATGTAAGATTGTACATACACACACACACACACACACACACACACACACACACACACAGCATGAGATTTACTAGGCAATAGTCAGCAGTCTCTTGATATAATTCTGATTATTCAGCTTTTTGTCAACACAGGCTGAAGCCTAAAGATGTCACCAGGGTTTGCGGACTCTAGTTTTAGTAACATCTCCAAGGCTGCGTCTGTCTCTCCAGGAGGAATACTGTATATGTCAATGGGCCAATGCACTGGCATGTGGACCCGAACCCTAAATGTGCTTAACAGCTGAGGGGTAACAGCGGCGTGGCCCCTCCTCCTCAGCCACGCTCTGATTGGCCCGAGCTGCAGTAGTAGCTCCGCTCTGATTGGCTCAGCTCTCTCCTTGTAGGGTCATGCTTCTCGTCAGGTGTTACGAACGTGAGTGTGTGATCCTCAGCACCCCATTAGGAAATCCTCCTTACTATGGTAACATATGGACGTCTGCGAGCCACGTTTGTGCACGCAAATCAACTTTCTGAGACACATTTCCAAACTGGTCCATGCCACACACACACACACACACACACCCGTGAACCAGAATAGAACTGAACAGATATCTCTACTGGGCCTTTAGTATTTACTGACACAAACTAAGAATGGACAGTGCATTTATTACTGTTGTGTGCTGTTGTGATTATATCTTTAATTAATTAATTTATTTATTTATTTATTCATTCATCTTTGGTAATATTAGTTAATTAAAATACAGTTTTTCATTGTTAGTTCTTGTTCAAATCTTTGATAGGGTTTACAATAAGATTACATTAGTTATTGAATTGACTATGAAAAGTACATTATTACAGTATCTTAGTTTAATTTAATTCAATTTAATTATTTTATTATTTATTTTATTTGTTTTATTCTATTTTATTTTATTTATTTTATCTATTTTATTTCATTCTATTTTATTTTGTTTTATTTTATTTATTTTATTCTATTTTATTTTGTTTTATTCTATTTATTTTATTCAATTTATTTTATTTTATTTATTTTATTCTATTTATTTTATTTTATTTATTTTATTCTATTTTATTTTATTTTATACTATTTTATTCTATTTTATTTATTTATTTTATTTATTTTATTTATTTTATTTATTTTATTTATTTTATTTATTTTATTTATATTATTATATTTTATTTTATTTATTTTATTATGTTTATTTTATTTATTGTAATATATTTTATTTATTGTAATATATTTTATTATATTTATTTATTTTATTATATTTTATTATATATTTTTTATTCTATTTATTTCATTTAATTTGTTTGTTTATTTTATTTATTTTATTCATTCATTCATTGTTAGTTCATGTTAACTCCCAGTGCATTAACCAATGTAAACAAGCAAAGTTTTGGACTTTAATAATGCCTTCGTAAATGTTGAACTATGATTAATAAATGCTAGAATTTTTCATTCCTAATGTTTATAAGGTATCATTAACTCAAAAATTAATAGACAAATGAATAACAAAGAAATTCAGAATAAAAAATATTAGTAACAGTAGAAGATAAGAATATAACTTTATTGGACACTGTTTACAGTAAGGTTACATTAGTTATTGCATTTATGAAAAGTACATTTATTACAGTATTTTAGTTTAATTTTGTTTTTAATTTAATTTAATTTTAGTTTTGTTCTTATTAACGTCCAGTGCATTAACTAATGTTAACAAGCACAAGTTTAGATGTTAAAAATGCATTAGTAAAGGTTGAACTATGATAAATAAATGCTGGTATTTTTTAATTCTTCATGTTACTAAATATGGGCGGCACGGTGGCTCAGTGGTTAGCACTGTGGCCTCATAGCAAGAAGATCACTGGTTTGAGTCAGGGCTGGGCCAGTTGCCATTTCTGAGTTTGCATGTTCTCCCCATGTTGGCGTGGGTTTCCTACAGGTGCTCCGGTTTCCCCCACAGTCCAAAGACATGCGCAATAGAGGAGCTGATGAACTAAACTGGCCGTAGTGTATGAGTGTGTGTGTGTGAATGAGTGTGTATGAGTGTTTCACAGTACTGGGTTGCAGCTGGAAGGGCATCCGCTGTGTAAAACATATGCTGGAATAGTTGGTGGTTCATTCCGCTGTGGCGACTCCTGATTAATAAAGGGACTAAGCTGAAGGAAAATGAATGAATGAATATGAACATCATATGATATATTTATTGTTTTTTTTATCTATTGTGCTATTAAGCTACAACAAATATATAAAACACAAACACAGAACTCATCAAAGTACAGTAAAATCTACAAAATACAACAATAAACAGTTAAAATATAAACAAAATACAGTATATAATTATATAACACATAATGTAATACAACCTGATATATGAAGTTAATATATTTATATATACAATTTCTTAGTATTTATTGTACACGGAACATTTTATTAATGCTTTAAAATGTGTTTATTTTAATTAAACACAATTTAATTTAATTATTTACACTTATTTCATTAGTTAAACTTATAATATTATTTAAGCAACTTATTCCCTTATTTATCAGGGGTCGCCACAGTGGAATGAACCACCAACTGTTCCAGCATATGTTTTACACAGCGGATGCCCTTCCAGCTGCAGCCCAGTACTGGGAAACACCCATACACATTCATTCACTTTCATCAAGTTTATCAATTCCCCTATAGCGCATGTGTTTGGACTGTAGGGGAAACCGGAGCACCCGGAGGAAACCCACACCAACACAAGGAGAACATGCAAACTCTACATGGAAACGCCAACTGGTGCAGCCGGGACTCGAACCAGAGACCTTCTTGCTGTGAGACAACAGTACTAGCCACTGTGCCACTATTTTTATCTTAGATTTACTTTTTCATTCTGATTTTATTTGTATTGATATATTATCTATCGAGTTGCCTATATTAATCTCTGAATGGTGTTTTGGTCACAGTTTAAGATAATGACCCATTAGTTTTTTGGTATTACTTTATAATAAGGTTTCATTTGTTCATGTATTTACTATTCTGAACAGTACATTTATTGTGTTTGTTCGTCTTTGTTAATGTTATTTAATACAGTTGTTCGTTGTTAACTCACAGTAATATTAACAAGCACAACTTTAGATTTATAAATGTTAAACTGTGATTAATAAATGCTATAGCGTTATTCACTCTTAGTTCATCAATGCATAAACTAATGGACATTCAATATAAAGTATGCCCATAATGTGTTATATTTGTAGCTGTCCTGGTGTGATGGAGGGCAACTGATCTGGGGTTCTACATCTCAGTTGGTTATTAAGGGTAATGAAGGTGTTTTGAAGGGTTTTGAAGGGGTATGGAGTTGTTTTGAAGGTTTATAGAGGTGGTATGGAGGGGTTATATATGTTATGGAGAGTTGTGGAGGTGTTCTGTAGGTGTTATAGAGGGTTAGGAAGGGTGATGGAGATATGAATGATTATGGAGGGTTAAAGAGGGTTATGAATGGTTATAGAGGCGTTATGAAGGGTTATGTATATGTTATGGAGGTGTTATGGAGGGTTATATGTGTATTATGGAGGGATATGAAGGGTTATGGAGGTGTTAGGAGGTGTTACGGAGGGTTTTGGATATGTTATGGAGGGTTGTTGTGAAGGCGATATAGAGGGTTACGGAGGTATTATAGAGGGTTATGAAGTTGTTACGGGGGTTATAAAGGATTATGCAGGGTTTTGAAGGGTTATGGAGGTATTCTGAAGTGTTATAAGGATGTTATAGAAAGTTCTAAAGGGTTTATGGAGGTGTAATGGATGGTTAGAAAGGGTTATGGGGGGTATGAAGTGTTATACAAGGTTATAGAGGGTAATGGAGGTGTTATGGAGGGTCATAGACGGTTATGGATGGTTATGAAGGGCTATACAGAGTTATGGAGGTGTTATGGAGGATTATTGAGGTATTATGGATAGTTATGAAAGATTATGAATGTGTTATGAAGGATTATAGAGAGTTATGGAGGTATTATGAAGGGTTATGGAAGATTAAAGAGGGTTATGGGGTGTTATGAATGATTATGAAGGGTTATGGATGTGTTATAGAGGGTTATGAAGGGTTATAGAGATGTTATGAAGCTGGTTATGTAGAAGATTAAGATGGTTATGAAGGGTTATAGATGGCGATGAAGGGATATGAATGGGTTTTACGTTTTTTAGAGGGTTATAGAGGCTTATAGAGGGTAAAGAATCTGTTTCGGAGGTGTTATGGATGGTTATGAAGGGGTATGGAGGTGTTTTGGAGGGTTATGAAGGGTTGTGGAGGTGTTTTGGATTGTTATGAAGGGTTATGGAGTAGTTTTGGAGGTTTATTAAGGGTTATGGATGTGTTTTGGAGGCTTATGAAGCATATGAAGGGTTATGGAGGTGTTTTGGAGGGCTATGAATGGTCATTGAGGGTTAGAGAGGTGTTATGGAGTGTTATGAAGGGTTACAGGGGTTCATTCCTCCTCCACATACTCCACTGCTTGAGGGTTTGAATATTAATAGCTGTTCTGCTCTGTCTGCAAATGAAGAAAGCATTCAGGATTCCAGAGCACTGCAATGATGAGCAAATCAAACAGCGCTGAATTAATAATGCACATGTCATATCAGCAGAAAAATCATTCACTTTATTATCATAAAACCAGCAGTAAAACAGTTCCCGTACAGTTTTACGGTTAGCTGATTAATGTGTGCATCATATTACAAACCAGTCACAAATAGCAGAGTGAATCTCCAGCTCGTGCATGCTGGGAAATTACTCCTCATGGCTCATACATTTATTCATATGTCATGTTATTCATTTCTGGAAATTATCTTAATAACTTTATTAAAATAAAAGTAAAATATTGTAATAATTATTAATATTCATTTTAATAAATTAATTATTTAGAAATGTCTTCATTTTAATTCTAAACCATCAATAATACAATGTTTCCCTGCCCCCCCCCCCCCCAAAAAAAAATACATTTTATTTACACAAGTATATAAAATGAAAAGGATAAATATATTAATATTTTAATATAATATATCCATTTTAATTCTAAATCATGAATAATATATTGTCTTCTTGCCAGAATTTTTATTTAGAGATAAATATCAAATGAAAAGGATAAATAATAGTCAATATTTTTATTCATTTTAATAAATTAATCATTTTTTAAATTTCTTAATTTTGATTCTAAACCGTCTTGCCAGAAAAAATAAATAAATTACTGATTTAAAAGATTTCTGTGCACCCATATAACACATAACATATAATATTACAAATATACCTTCTTCTGTCAGAGTAAAGGTTATGAATGCGTTTAATGTTTGCTTTTATTTAATGCATATTTATTTTAAGTATAAAATAAGAATAAATAACATGATTTTAGTTATTCTACATACACCAATACATTCAAAACCTTGAGTTATGGTTCATTCTTTGTTAATTATAAATGCTAAAAATTTATAGATTTAATTTTAAACCATGGGGCGGGACGGTGGCTCAGTGGTTAGCACTGTGGCCTCACAGCAAGAAGGTTGCTGGTTCAAGTCCAGGCTGGGTCAGTTGGCATTTCCATGTGGAGTTTGCATGTTCTCCCTGTGTTGGTTTCCTCCGGGTGCTCCGGTTTCCCCCACAATCCAAACACATGCGCTATAGGGGAATTGATCAACTATATTGGCCGTAGTGTATGAGTGTGTATGGGTGTTTCCCAGTACTGGGTTGCAGCTGGAAGGGCATCCGCTGTGTAAAACATATGCTGGAATAGTTGTTGGTTCATTCCGCTGTGGCGACTCCTGATTAATAAAGGGACTAAGCTGAAGGAAAATGAATGAATGAATATGAACATCATATGATATATTTATTGTTTTTAGTATCTATTGTGCTATTAAGCTACAACAAATATATAAAACACAAACACAGAACTCATCAAAGTACAGTAAAATCTACAAAATACAATAATAAACAGTTAAAATATAAACAAAATACAGTATATACTTATATAACACAT
>NC_079451.1:52743738-52753738 GCF_903798145.1 Danio aesculapii | reverse complement strand
CAGCGCAAAGAGGATTTTTCCATCCTTAAAATAGCAAAAGTGGGTTCAGATACGCCCTTAATGCGTTTGTGCCCTGCGCTTTAGACTTTGCGCATGGATCTTCAAATAGAGCCCTTAATCAGCGTAAGGAATTTAAATTAATTTAGCATCAATAAAGCATTTTGATATTGGTAAAGGTGTCTGCAACTTTTGCAAAGCATCAAATGACCGGCATATTAGCTGTCAAAACATGCATAACTGCATAAATTATTATTCCTTTATAAAAAACAAACAACAAAAAACAGTTGAGTATTGTTTGTCTATTATCTTACAGAAGTTCTACTAGAGCTGAATCGGTACCTTTAAATAGTACACAATAATATCTAAAAAAATCCATATTAATAAATGTTCTCTTTGATCCCCTTGGGGAGAACCACCCCATTTTTGTACTTTTATTTACTAAGTTTTATTCATATATATATTTCTAAACTTATAAGTATATAAACATAATTATTATTAATTATTTAATATTAAATATTATTATTATAAATGTTTATATATAAACTTTTTTTTAAACTATTTTACTTTTTTCCCAAGTGTACATAATCTATAAATTACTACTGTAAGAAAATATCAGCATTTGGTACACACTTACAGTATTACCTTTGCTTGAACTGACCCGATCTAATCCTGTTTACATGAAATAAACCTGCTCCCGAGCAGATTTGAGCTACCAGATCTGTTGCTATGACAACAACTCTCGGATGAGTTTTGAAGACCGAAACGATCCTGGATCATGTCAAATCGTTAATAACCAAATCCAGATAATTGAGTAATCCACGTACGAAGAACAGACCCCTGGAGTCCTCCTCTTATAATAAAGTGTATTAATCTGTGTTTGGTTGATCAGGCCTCCAGAGCTGGAGCTGAAGAACGCTAAAGGACTTTCCTTCGACAAACAAGAGAAGCTGAATGTGGAGCTCAATCAACTGGCCAGAGAGCGATGCGGAGAGGTGAGACTGAACACACACATACACACATACAGCTAGCAAAATTAACCGTTGTGTGCTGTTGGGTCGTTTTCATCCACTCTGGGGCGAGTCTTAATTTGGCCACAACTTTCTCTCTGGTTCAGCAAATGAGATGATTTTTGGACACAAATCTTATTTTGACACACATTTTGGGAAAATACCTACACTTAAACTCAACAATACACTCTGGGTAAATCGACTCTCCTTTGGTTCTGTTGGTGCTGTTTTTGCCCTATTGACTTCCATTATAATCACATTTATTGATTGTAAAGTCATGACAGCAGATAATCATGCATTCTGGATTGTTGTTGGTTTTCCCTGTTGGGATTAAGAGGGACAGTGTGTCATATTCAGTGTTGATCATCAGTTGCAGTGCAAAAAAAGCTTAGTTTCCAGCTTTTATATGGAGCAGCTCAGCTATCAGAACACAGTAAACACAGTAAGTGTATTTCTGCACACACACACATACACACACACACTATAATCTGCTGTTTTACTCGAATGAACTCCATATAAAACCCAGAAACTCTTCAGCACAGGCCGATCTAAAGGGTTAATGCTGACAACTGGTGATCAACAGTAAAAGTAAAGTGACCCATTTCACCTCTTCCCATCTTCTGGAAGTATTTCGTAGGGATGCATTGATACCAAATCCACATCTGGATTTAGGCAAGTCAAGGGCGACGCAGTGGCGCAGTAGGTAGTGCTGTCGCCTTACACCAAGAAGGTCGCTGGTTCGAGCCTCGGCTGGGTCAGTTGACGTTTGTGTGTGGAGTTTGCATGTTCTCCCTGCATTCGTGTGGGTTTCCTCCGGGTGCTCCGGTTTCTCCCACAGTCCAAAGACATGCGGTACAGGTGAATTGGGTAGGCTAAATTGTCCATAGTGTATGTGAGTGTCCCAACCCTATGAGATGTCTTTAAAATATGGAAATGTATTTTGCCCCAGTATTTTCAATGCAGTTTCTGCACTATCCTCTTGCTCCTGACGGTGCTTAAACAGTTTTTCATCTCATTTTACGCTTGAACAACTAAATAAATTAACTGATTGTGTTTTAATTACATTACAACATGGATGCTGTAAAAGAACCCGTATGAAATTGACAATAGTCACATTAACCTTTCCCCGGAAGTTTATCAGTGGCTGAAAAACACTAGCTGTGCATATAGCCCTTTCGCTGTTTGATTAGCCAGATTACACAAGCTGGATTCACTGGTCAGATGTGCTAGAAACAGCACACTGAGGACACCTGCTGGCTGCAATAGGCTAATGCAAAATGAAAAGCATAAACTAAAAATAAACAGA
Organism: Danio aesculapii; assembly: GCF_903798145.1. Lineage (NCBI taxonomy): Eukaryota > Metazoa > Chordata > Actinopteri > Cypriniformes > Danionidae > Danio > Danio aesculapii. The sequence continues at coordinate 52,751,425 of NC_079451.1, read as the reverse complement.
TTGTTCATTTGTCAGTGTGGATGTATTTATTGGTGTGTTTATCGTAATTGTAGGGTAACACACTATAAAAGCTGCACACTTTGAATAATTTATTAAGCATTAGCAAATCGTTAATTCCTTATTAGTTAAGCAATAACTCCACATCAGTGATTGCCAAACTTTTATAACTTTATAACCCCTATACCAAACATATATGTCTCCGTGGCCCCTCTGAAATGTTCACTATTTGTGGCAGGTTAGTAATTGTACAGAAGAAATCTTTACTGAATAAACTGCCAATGATTTTAATAAATAAGTAATATAAATGGCGTCACGGTGGAGCAGTGGGTAGCACAATCGCCTCACAGTAAGAAGGTCGCTAGTTTGAGCCTCGGCTGAGTCAGTTGGCATTTCTGTGTGGAGTTTGCATGTTCTTCCTGTGTTGGCGTGGGTTTCCTCTGGGTGCTCCGGTTTCCCCCACAGTCCAAACACATGCGCTATAGGGGGATTGATTAATTAAATTGTCCATAGTGTATGTGTGTGAATGAGTGTGTATGGGTGTTTCCCAGTGATGGGTTGTTGCTGGAAGGGCATCCGCTGTGTAAAACATATGCTGCATAAGTTGGCGGTTCATTCTGCTGTGGCGACCCCTGTTTAATAAAGGGACTAAGCTGAAAAAGAAAATGAATGAATGTAATATAAATGTATAAATGAACACAACAGATCACCGAGCCCAGAGAGATTCAGGATAGAAAAGGAGAACCAATATCCTGCACTGGGTAGATTCCATAAGCTGGTAGACCGTCAGCGGATCAATCAGGCAGCAGGCAGACAGATATATTTGTCCGATTGATTTATTTATTTCATCTTTATGTTTCTCCTCCAGGTGATGATCTACGAGCTGGCGGATTTTGTTCAGGGTTTTCTGACCGAGCACAATGTTCCTCCGTCCAGCTCTTTCCACGAGGAGATGCTGAAGAACCAGCGGCGTCAGCAGGAGCGTCTGGCTCTGGAGGAGCAGGAGAAAATAGACCAGCGCCGCAGACTGGAGGAACAGATGGTACGGCACTTATAAGAGCTCATAAAGCACCTCAGTTAAGATGTTTACATCAAAAACACATCCTAAGGCAGCAGTAATCGACTATCACCTGTGCCTCATCAGTTTAAGTGGGCGTGCCCAACTGTAGACTCTGATGTAAACGCCCACTGCTGTGATTGGCTGCCAGTTTTGCATATTAACAGAGAAACTCCCTTCAATATAAGCTGATTTCAAGAACTTCTGAAACTTACAGGCTACGAGCTCTAATATGACTGAAGATTAGGGGAATTTGGCTTTCCTTTTAGGTGTACTTAATAGAGAACAGATACTAGTGTACATAATCACATGACCTTGTTCTTATTATATTAAAATCTTTTCTGAAGTTTACTTATAATCAATTAATTGATTAATTATAATCAAGCTGTTTACATCAAAAACCCCTCATAATGTAGCAGTAATTGACTATCACGTGCTGTATTTGAGCCTCGACAGTTTAAGTAGGCGTGGCTAACTGTAGACTCTAAAGTAAATGCCCACTGCTGTGATTGGCTGACAGTTTTGCATAATAACAGAGCTAAACATGCAGTGCAGTAGATGTGGGCGTCGATCTTCAGTGAAGGCGGAGCTTATCCACTCTATTACATCATATAGCAGATCACTCCAGAAGCTGATTTAGTCAGACTGCCTTCAATAGGGTATATGCCAAGCTAGTGTTGTTCCCATACTGATTAACGTCCGGTGACCTGTTATTGTGAGTTTTTTCCATTTTATACGGCTCCTTTTACAGCATCGATGTTGTAATGTAATTAAGATACATTCAGTTAAATAGACTTTGGCATTCAATTAGTTGCTCAAGCGTAAAACGAGACAAAAAGCTGTTTACTCGCACGCGCCCGTCAGAATCGGCAGGCGAGCGCAGAAGCTCCATTGATTATACTGAGGGAAAATAAATGCTTATATTATAAAGACATAGCAGGGAAAAATGTAATTTAGTACAGTGCTTCTTGTACAATCTGAGACCCACTTTATATCAGATATCACTCAGCCAGTGGAGATCGCTGATTTTTAAAGAAAACAGACCTTAAATGCGCAGAATTTGCATTGGCATACACTTGACCGGGAACGATTAACCCAGGTTACTGGCAAATTAAAAGTCCTATTAGCATGCTTCAGCATATACCCCATATAAGCTGAGTTTAGAGGAAACTCAAAGTGTGCAGTTCTGAAACTTGTCTTTAAATTACTCTGCACTCATAAATGACTTTTTTATTTCATGAACATTTCAATACAGCCTTATATAATATAAGTATTATATAAGGACAATAAATGATTAGAGTGTGTGATGTTGTTTTCATCAGTGCTACACGTTTATTTTCAGTGTTTTTGTGCTTTTAATAAATTTCTGCATTACTCAAACACAGCAAAATGAGATCCTTGCAGAAATTCAGAGGAGAGAAGAGGAGAGGAAAGAAGAAAAGAGAAAGAAAGAGATGGCCAAACTGGTGAGATCCTGCTCTGTTTTATATACACATAAATAACCATAGACATATATATATATATATATATATATATATATATATATATATATATATATATATATATATATATTATATATACATATATATATATATACATATATACATATATACATATACATATATACATATACATATATACATATACATATACATATTTGCTACTGTGGCTCACCGCTCCATTAAGTACAGTTTAGAAAGAAATTAAATAAGGAACAAAGCAATAATACAAACAATATACTTAGCATATTTATGCTTAAATATTTCACAGGTTTAAATCTCATTAAACAAACCCTCTCAAGAATTGAGGGTATATTTAAGCCTAACATCCTAACGTCTATGAAATATGACATCTTTTGTAGGGGTGTAACGGATCACGGATGATCCATGATTCGTATGGATCACAACCCATGGTTCGTAACGCGCGTGACCCGCGGATTAATACAATTTTTTTTACTGGTAGATTAATCCTTCATTTGTAACGATCACAGAGAGATGGCCTCTCGCTCATTCAAATCACATGTATGAAAGCATTTAGGCTTTCCTGTAAAATATAATGATGACAGAAGAGGTTGTGGTGGGTTATTGGCGATGTGGTGGGTTTCTTAGGTTATTAAAGGTATTTCCTGTCACTGCTTGTTTAGTCTGCATTAATGCATTCAGTGTAAGATGCAGGATTAATCATTAAGAGATCAGGATCTCAACACCCACGCAACATAAATTATAAATGATGCTGATTTGCATATGTTTATTAATCTTAAGAGATTCAGTCTTTAGTCTTTTGAGTTATTTATAAAGTTAAAAACAGTCAAATAACACAGAAGTACTGGGAGAACAGTTTATAGTTCAGATATATCCACTGATGGTAAATGCACTGATGTTATATGCATATACATTTAACGATGCTCAAAATAAAAGTTGTAGGCAGCTATTACATTATTTAACCAATAGGTGGCGACAACCAGCCATCAAACATATGCCACTGAATAATTCTTCACCAATGATCATCTAGCAATGAAAGATGAATCACTGAATCATTTATTGAAGATGAGACTGGAAAAAATATGGGCTGTTCAATTTATAATGTTAGATTTCTACATTTAGTGTTATCAGCAACAGCAGTAGTAACAGGGAATTTTACAGTACTGAAGATTTTACTGTTTAATTTTATTCAGCTGATTATTTCTTCATTATATTTTTAATAACATTACAGGCTCTAAGTTCTGTTTGTTCAAACCAAAAGTGTCTCACAGTGCTGTTTCTGTAGTAAATGGGAAGCAAATTACATTCGTCTCCTCCCCTTTTTCTGGCTGATCTGAAAAATGGTCCGATCCATGACTAAAGCATCATAATGTGATGCGAACCGTGAGATTTGTGATCCGTTACACCACTACTTTGCTGTAACAATGCAAGTGTTACATAATTATACATATTATATACATAATCATACATGTATAACATGCATATATAAGTTTAACCTTGTGCCAGTATATCTTAATAATGAATTGAAATGTAAAACTATTAATATTTACAGTTTGAGACGGTTCATCTTCAGCTCAGAGTTCAGTGAGAGTAATAAGAGCCTTTGTATGTGTGTGAATGGGTTGTGTTGTGTTCAGGAGCGTCAGGAGAGCTCTGTTTCGGTTCCTCCTCCTCCTCCTCCTCCAGAAAGACAGACGTCTGTCTCCTCAGGGTCTCCAGTGGATTCGTCTGAAGTGAAGAAAGCTCTGGTGAACAGACGCAGAACCACATCCAGCAGCAGACACAGGTCTGATTCATCTGCATTTACATCTGATATATATATATATATAAAACACTGTTCTTTAATTTCTCTCAATAATTAATGTTGCAATTAGCTTTACGGAAGGTGAATGCTGTTGCATTGATTTATAACCAATATTATTAGCAATATTGTGAAATGTTGTGCTGTTTAACTGAGAGATTTCTTCAGTACATTTCTAATGATAATAGTTTTAATAACCCATCTCTTATAACTGATTTATTTTCTCTTTGTCATGATGACAGTACATAATATTAGACTAGATATTCTTCAAGACACTAATATTCAGCTTAAAGTGACTTTTAAAGGCTTAACTAGGTTAATTAGGGTAAAGTTAGGGTAATTAGGCAAGTTATTAGACAACAGTGCTGTAGTTATTCTGTTGCACTGTGGAAGCTTCTGTCACCAAAACAAACTCCTCTTACCTGTAAACAGACCTGGCAATAAAGCTCATTCTGATTCAGATTCCAATCATTTGTAGTAAATAATTATTTTCAAAGAAGTGCACTGATTACAGAAATAATCAGGAATATAATTGTGTGTTGTGTTCTCGCAGACGGGACACGTATAATGAGGATAATGCGCGTCAGCAGGAAGTTCTCCACTTCAGCAACAGTTTCTCTGGGAGAGGTGGTCGTGCAGCGAGGAAAGTGCATCGGTGAGGCTATTGATGTGTGTTTTTGGTGATTTAAACAGAGAGTGTATGGTGACACTTTAGTTTTGGTCACAGTTAACGGTATTACCAAACCATTAACTAACACTACTAGCTTAACAAACTGCTAATGTGCTTTTTATTAATAAGTTAGTAATGCAGAAGTTGGGTTTTGGGTAGGGATGTAGAATAAGATCATACTTAATAACTACTAATCAACAGTTAATGTCTTTATAACAGGCTGGGGTAACACTTTATTTTGATGGTCCATTAGGGTATTAGTAGACTGTCTGCTTAATATCTGCTGATATTGCTCCTTTAACTGACTATAAGAAACTTTGCAAGTACATGTCAACTAACCTTAACCCCAACATAACAGTCTACTTATAATCTAATGACAATTAGTTAGCATGTAGATTGCAGTGTAACTTAATTCAACAAACGGACCATCAAATTAAAGTGTGACCCAGGCTGGTAGTAAACCAGTATTGTATAGCATGAATTGTGACCTAAACTAAAGTGTTGCAGAGTTTATGAAAAGATATACACAGCATGTAAGATTTGATTTGGTAACACTTTAGATTAAGTAACATGATATAACAAACTGTTAACCAAAACTACTTGCATCATTTTCATTTAGGGTTATTTAACAGGGATAATGCAGTATTAGGCCTGTCACGATGACGAGTTTTTGTTGTGCGATGTATAATCACAGAAATTGTTGCGATTAACCCATATTATTGTCATTTTAAGATCATTTTATGCCACTTATATAATGATTATATAACAGCCTAATAATGCAAATAGCCATAAACAATTCTTATAATTTATTTATTTTTTGGCCTTTTTGCCTTTATTAAGCGAATAGGTCAGTGTTTCAGACAGGAAGCAAAGTGGGAGAGAGAGAGGGGGTAGGGATGGGAAATGTCCACAAGCCGGGATTCGATCTCGGGACGCCCTGAAGTGCTACTGCACCATATTTACATTCTATAATTTGATGTTAAAAAGGTAAATGTGCTATTAAATATAGTATTGAATGTACTATTAGGCAAATGTCCAATTATAAACTTTGACAGTGGTGAGGTTGCGATGAGCGATATTATTGTCATTTTATGCCACTGATTATATAATGATTGTAAAATAGCTTTAATGTTATTGGTGAATTTGTAAATATATAGTGCAATGGCAGAAATGATTGAGGTCATCTCCAAGTTTTGCACGATAAGTCGAAATATTGGTTATTGTGACAGGCCTATGCTGTATAACATTGCTTCAGTTTAAAGCAGCAGATGCTTCACATGTAGGTTTCTAGCCAATGGCTCATTTGCAGCGGGTTAGGTTATTTATTCACTAAAACAGTACAAATATCGGTAACACTTTAGGTCACAATTCATGCTATAACTACTGCTTTATTACCTGCCTATTATTAAGATATGAACTGTTGATTAGTAGTTATAAAGTCTTATTCTACATCTCTAATCCTACCCAAAACTCAGCGTCTACCTTACTAAATATTAATAAACAGTTAAATAGTAGTTTGGATGAGGAGTGTGTTTCTAGTCTGGGTGAGGAGTGTTTTGTTCTATAACTAATATAAGTTTTAAGAAAACAGACTGGTATAAACGACACCTACAGCGGGGAAAGTAAGTATTATACACATTGTCAGGTTTTTTTTTTCTGGGAATAATCTTTCAGGAGCCGTTGACATGGGAATGAAGCAGATTTTGGTAAAAACGTGAACAATACAAACTTAAAAATTAAACAAAACCAAAAAAAATCTGAAAATTGAGTTGTGTGTAAGAACAATGAGTGACAGAAGGAGAAAGTGCTGAACTACTGAAATGTGTTTAATACTTTATATAAAAGGCTTTTATTGGTGATGCAGCTTAAAGACGCCTCTAATATGAAGAATGAAGCCTCATGCATTGCTCAGGTGTGAGTTTCTAACAGACTTCAACAGAGTGTCCAAATCTTGATGCTTCTGTGGGTCTCGTCTATCAGATCTGAGCTTTATTCTGTATTCTCTCTTGGATTCGGATCAGGTGATTGGGTGGGCCATTCTACAGCTTGATTTTCTTTCTCTGAACGCATCTGAGAGTCTCCTCGGCTGTGTTTTAGATCATTGTCTTGCTGAAATGTCCACCCTGGGTTCATCTTCATCCTCCGGCTAATGTAGATGTTGGACTGAAGCAGCTGATCTTCATTTACACTGAGGAACGGCAGAGGAGTGCTGAAGAACTACTGAGAGATTTCAGCTGCTGTCTGGGCTTTCACTGCCCAAATACACCTCCCTTTCTTCATCTGTTCAATACTTTTTCCCTGCGTCATTTCATTTCATTACAGAGAACTTCATTTGTAAACTAGTTAGATTTGTTTTCCTTGCATATATGGATTTATTTGTTTGTTACCAACATCTGAGGAAAATGTCAAGTCAACAGCACCTTTAGAAATATGTTTTCTGAGAAAAATGATGTTTAATACTTATTTCCCCTGCTGTAAATGTTTTGTTCCTCCGGCAGGTGAGAGCGAGCGACTGGGCCGCAGTGTTTATTACGCCTTCAACTCCACCTCTGGAGATTTCGCCGTGGTTTATGAGTGGATCCTGAGATGGAACAAAACCATCGGGAAGTTCTTCACCAGCCAGGAGAAGGAGAAGATCGAGAAATGCAAAAAACAGGTAGAGGAACGACCTTCCATAACAT
>NC_079451.1:52728738-52736238 GCF_903798145.1 Danio aesculapii | reverse complement strand
CTACAGCCTGTGCAAGCGTCTGTCGGATGTGTGTAAGGAGGACATCTTTGAGCAGAGTCACGTGCGCTTCAGCGAGGACACTCTGCCGGCGCGGGCGGGTAAGAAAGGGGACGTGTGGAGCTTCGGGCTGCTGCTGCTGTCGCTCGCTTTGGGCCGAGAAGTCAAGGAGTATCCGCTGACAGTGCCCGACACGCTGCCCTCAGACCTTAGAGACTTCCTCAACAGGTTAGCCCTGATCAAAATATAATTCACATATTTTGAAAAGTGAAAGATTTGTGCATTGCTCTCATTCATTATTAATTGTTTATTGGTTAATGATCATCCTCGATGATAATTAATATTTAAAAACAAGAGAGTGCATTGCTCTCCTTCATTAGTCATCATTCATTCATTGTTCATTAGTCATTTGGTTCAATCATTGAATCCTGAAGGCGGTGGAGTGTATCAGGATGATAATGCACCAATATACACAGCAGGACTGCTGACCGAGTGGTTTGATGAACATGAAAGTTGAGTTGAACTCTCGTGGCCTGCACAGTACCCAGATCCGAATATTATTGAGCACTTTGGGGTGTTTTGGAGCGAGTCGGGAAAGGTTTTTCACCAGCAGCATCATGTAGTGACCTGAACCCTATTTTGCAAGGAGAACGGCTCAAAATCACTCTGGCTACTGTGCAGGGCTTACTTAAATTACTGTAACTGCGTAGTTTGTCTCAGAAATAGTTTTATAAATGTGTACTTTTACTTTCCCTTGAGTACATGTTTAGTGCAGTATCGTAACTTTTACTCCACTACTTTCCTTCAGCCTGCAGTCACTACTTTATTTTCTCTTGTCTATGGGGATTAGAAGAATCAGTGAGTCCTGACCAATCAAATCACACATAGAAGGTAAATTGCATCATAATGAAATACCTCAAGACATGGGGGCTTTATAAATGCAGCAAACCGTTTGGAAGTTGTCCAAAATTTTGACATGCATTGAACCAGAGATGGTTTTGTTTTAGGTCACTGAAGAAAAAATGAGAGATGTTTACTGTATAATAACCGAAATGGCCTTAAACACCCAGCAGTCACAAGGAGTCATCATGACGTCAGATTGACGTTGTACCCCAACATCATGGGGACGTTGCATTTTGTTTGGAAATGAAAATCGGGTTGACGTCAATGTCCATCGTCCAACCTAAAATCAACCAAATATCAACGTCTTATGATGTTACAGCTTGTCGTTGTGTGGATGTCACCACTATGACATCTATCAGTTGGATTTTGGTTGCCATAAATGTCAGATGTCAATATGACGCTGGTTTAAGATGTTGGGTCGACGTTGGATTTTGGTCACTTTCTAACAACCTAAAATCAACCAAATATCAATGTCATTTGACGTCATTATTGGGCATCAAAATAACGTTGTCCGTAGACGCTGGCTAGATGTTGAATTTTGGTCACCTGACGTCACAACCTAAATCTAGCCTAATATTAACTTATGCCGGTGTGTGCCTGTTGGGCAATAACTAAATGCACTACAAAATGTTACGTTTACACACATCCTCAAATTACATGTAAACACAGCATTTTTACAGCGTAGTACTCTACTCACTACTCTTGAATACTTTTGAAAGTCTACTTTTTACTCATACTTTAAGAAAAAAATTACAACCAGGGGCCCTGTAAGGTGGGGGGGGTGGTTGAAGTTAGGAAGATTCTAAGGGCCCATACATTTAAGGGGGGCCCCAGAGAGACATTATCAAGGGCCCGCTCTTTCGCGAAACCAACTCCACCAACCCCCATCCCCCCACCCGCTCTTCACTTTTAGCCGTGATACCAACTCCCACAACTCTACTATGATCACCCCCCGCCCCCCCCCCGCTCTTCATTTTTAACAGCGATACCACCCCCCCCCCCTTCAATTTTAGCCGCGATACCAACTCCCACAACCCCACTACGCCCCCCGCCCCTCCGCTCCATACTTTTAGCCACAATACCAACTCCACCGTCCAGCCCCCCCCCCACAACCCCCGCCCCCCCCCCCGCTCTTCACTTTTAGCCGCGATCCAATTCCCACAACCCTACTCCAGCCCCCGAACACACTCTTCACTTTTAGCCGCGATACCAACTCCCACAACCCCACTATGGCCCCCGCCCCTCCGCTCTTCACTTTTAGCTGCGATACCAACTCCCACAACCCCACTATGGCCCCCGCCCCTCCGCTCTTCACTTTTAGCTGCGATACCAACTCCCACAACCCCACTATGGCCCCCCCCCCCCTCCGCTCTTCACTTTTAGCTGCGATACCAACCTCCCACAACCCCACTATGGCCCCGCCCCTCTGCTCTTACTATTTGCCGCAACACCAACTCCACCCCATCAACCCCACCACCCCCCCCCCCCCGCCCCCCCCCCCCCCCGCTCTTCACTTTTAGCCGCGATACCAACTCCCACAACCCCACTCCGCCCCCCGCCCCCACTCTTCACTTTTAGCCGCGATACCAACTCATCCCCTCCCCGCACTACAATATCAACTAGTTAGTCAGAGGGCCCATGGTGGCCAACAGCGTCCCCTGTTTACAACAGACACTTTTACTGTACTTGCACTACATTGTTATGCAAGTGATGGTACTTAAAAGTAAAAGTACTTGTATGATTTTTCAGTACTCTTTCCACCACTGGGCCCTACACCAGGGGTGTTCAAACTCGGTCCTAGAGGGCTGGTGTCCTACATATTTTAGTTCCAACCCCAATTAAACACACGTGAACCAACTAATCAAGCTCTTTCTATACTTGAAACTTCCAGGCAAGTGTGTTAAAGATAAACTATGCAGGACACCAGCTCTCCAGGACAGAGTTGGACACCCCTGCCCTAAACCATGCTAATGAATTTATTGTGCTCTTAAAGCAGGCGTTTCATTGTCCAACCCATGAGTGTATGTGTGTGTATTGCATTCATTCATTCATTTTCTTTTCGGCTTAGTCCCTTTATTAATCCGGGGTTGCCACAGTGGAATGAACCACCAACTTATCCAGCACGATTTTACGCTGCGGACGCCCTTCCAGCTGCAACCCATGTCTGGGAAACATCCATACACACTCATTCACGGTCATACATTACGGACAATTTAGCTTACCCAATTCACCTGTACCACATGTCTTTGGACTGTGGGGGAAACCGGAGCACTCGGAGGAAACCCACGTGAATGCTGGGAGAACATGCAAACTCCACACAGAAACGCCAACTGACCCAGCCGAGGCTCGAACCAGTGACCTTCTTGCTGTGAGGCGACAGCACTACCTACTGCACCACTACGTCACCTGTGTATTGCATATAGATAATAAAATATATAATGCACACACATATATTATGTCAAAGCCAACTTTAATTTGGGATGAACCTAATTTTTGCCTAGCACTACTCGAGATGCAGTCTTGTATAATTATTTAGTTATTTTCATGATCTACCAGGAGAGTGATGAAGATCAGCTGATCGTGAGCCACACTCCATAAATGACACCTCTCTCAGTTGTGTGTGTGTGTGTGTTGATTTCGGCAGGTGTGTGTGTCTGGATGACGCCGACCGCTGGCACACTCATCAGCTGCTGGATCATCAGTTCCTCAGACCTCCATCACCCAAGAGTCTGCCGCCCTGCCAGGAGTCCAGTCCAGAGGGTCAGACCCACTTATTATAAATACCCTTAATAGTAACACTTTACTTGAAGGGGTGTTCATAACAAGGTTATAATAGTTGTGGACTTCTCATTAGTTTTAGTTTTTATTTCGTTTGGACTTTTTATTTTGAAGTTCAGTGAGTTTTAATTAGTTTTAGAGGCAGATTTACTAGTTTTTATTAGTTTCTATGTTTTGAAATTGCTTAGTTTTAGTTTAGTTTTTATTAGTTTCAGTATTTTAGTTTTTTTTTCTAAATAAGGATATATTCGTTTGGTGCAAGACTCATCAGAGTAAGAATATGTATAATAATAACTCAACCAAAGATACATTTTTGGAAATCTGTATTCAGAGGACACATGAACACTACCATTTACCACTACCATCTACCCATCCTCAAATTCAAATACAGCAGCCCACAAGATATCAGCCCTTAGTACCATATGTGTGCAAGGCAATGACTGTAAAAAAACATGATCGACGCTACAGCGCCATTTCCCATTGAACGCTTTGAATGCAAAACGCTTCATGATGGGCATAAACTGTCACAAAAAGCTGCTGAAATTGGAGCCTGGGCATGCACAGAAGGACTACTGGATGAAGCCAGAGGCGGAGCCGCGGAATCAAGCTTACAAACCAACCGCTTGTACGTCAAATCAACCACGCCCCACGAATTTCTCATTTGACCACCCATACCTGCACTGTATGGCTCGTTAATATAAAGCACTTACGTTTAACAACACGTAATAATGATTTATTAATTAATTTAATTTAAATTCACTGTGCTGCTGTCATTCAATTCAATTCCCCTTTATTTGTATAGCGCTTTTACAATGTAGATTGTGTCAAAGCAGCTTCACATAAAAGGTCACAGTAAATAGGAACAGTGTAGTTCAGTTTGTAGTGTTTAAGTTCAGTTCAGTTTAGCTCAGTTCAGTGTGGTTTAATAATCACTACTGAGAGTCCAACACTGAAGAGCAAATCCATCGATGCGCAGCTCTACAGATCCTGAACCATGCAAGCCAGTGGCGACAGCGGAGAGGGAAAAAACTTCACTAAAGGTGGAAGTGAAGAAAAAAAACCTTGAGAGAAACCAGACTCAGTTGGGCACGACCATTTAATTTCTCTCGCTGGCCAAACGTCTTGTGCAGAGCTGCAGTCTCAGTGGCGGAGGCTGGAAGCTGGCCTCAGCGAAGACTCGTCTGTCTCTGGAGCGTCACAGGAATCAGTCTCATGTTCTCCACTCCTCCATGACCATCACAGTAGCTGCTCAGGATACGGCCTGGTCCAGGATATGGAAACCTTGGGATCATCTCGTCGTTGGTCTTGGATCGAATCAGTGACTCTGCATAGTCTGAGGGCCTCGGGAAGAGTATCCCCAGGTGGAAATGGAGAATAAAGAAAATAATTAGCGCTGATGTTCACAGTGTATATCAGCAAGATGCAGAACCTGTGTGGAAGCCCGCTAAGTGGTGCACTGAGTGTATGCTTTACTGAACAGATAGGTCTTTAATCTAGTTTTGAATGGAGAGTGTGTCTGAGCCTCGGACGTTATCAGGAAGGCTATTCCAGAGTTTAGGAGCTATAAATGAGAAGGCTCGACCTCCTTTACTCGACTTTGCTATTCTAGGTACTACCAGAAGCCCTGAGTTTTGAGACCTTAAAGAGATCATGTCCACTCGTTGTTTTTGTCGCGGGAGCAACAGCGAGGACTGACTGAAGGAGAGCCAGCTTGATCTGGTTTTTAAAAAAAACTCAATTTTATTTTTATTTCAGTTAACGACAATTATTTTACATTTTAGTTTTCGTTTTTTTCGTTCGTTTTTGTTAACTATAATAACCTTGGTTTATAAGACTGTAATGAAAGTTTTATAATCATGATATGACACGTCATGAATGTGAATGAGATTTTATCTATGCTTATAACAAATAAGTGATGTTTTATAAACAAATTTGGGCAGGAGCACGCGCATAAGTTTCAGTATCAAATACGTCATTGACAATTACTCTATTATCCAATCAGTTCTTGACCAAACCCCTATATATACCAAAGCTGTCTTACCTGCAGCATCTTACGACTTTAGCATCCCTCCACCACCCCGTCACCTCTTAAGCATTACAATCCCGGGGGGAGTGTTCTGGGGCCAGGCTAGATACTTCACTCGAATCCCAATTCCTCTCTGTTTCCTGATAAGAGGAATAACTCGAGTTGGGGTGTCTTCCCCGAGCTCAGAGCCCTCTCCCCGGACAGCACGCCAAATACGCTTTATTCTGAAACTATTGCAAGTGTGAACTCGTGAAATGTCTGTCATATTTTGACACTCCTGTTATTCAGTGATGTTTAAACTTTACAGTAATTTGACGTTTTAGATAAGATTGTAAAGGTGTATTGTTGATTTAAAACTGAGCCTTTAATTGTCATTTATAATGGATTTACAAAGTATAAACAGTCCTTACTTTAGATTAGGTCACAAAACTGGATGAAGATGAGTTAATAAAGCATTTATTAACATACAAATGAGCTATTAGCATATGCCTGAATAATAAGATATATAAATGTCAATTTAAATAGTTTATTAATCATTTACTAACTCATTCTGAATGATCTTAAAATAAACAAACACTCTTAAATACAAATGATTTGTAAATGATGCGATACGTATTTAGTCATTAAAAATTAATCAGTAACAAATTATGAAAGTACAATTATTAAGCATGTTTTAAATGCGCTTATAAGTCAAGAATAGAGCATGTGTATCTGCAGTTATAAATTGCTTACTAATGTCTGTAAATGTAAATGCTTAAACAATGAATTCACTATTTGCTAATGCTTAATAGATGATTTATAGTGTGTAGTTATTAAAGTGTTACCTCAATTTCATCTTTGCATTTAAAATGTCATAACTAAAGGAATGACACTTAATGACAGTTGTTATAAGCATGCATAAAATCTCATTCACATTCATGAAGTGTCCTATCAGGATGATGAGAGAGGTTTCATGACAGTGAGTGTCTAATTACTCATATTCGTTCCCTCTTTTGCGTTAAAGTCTACTCAGCTGTCATACACTATTTAGGGATTAGTGAATGTCTTCTGTTGTGTTTCAGACACCGGTGTAGATTTCGCCTCCACCGTGGTGCCGCGCAGCCTGCTCCTCAGCGCCCCCTTCAGTACAGAGGTGCAGAAACAGTTTTCCAGATACTATAATGAGTTCTCAGAGCTGCAGCTGCTGGGAAAAGGAGCCTTCGGGGCCGTTATTAAGGTCAGTCTTACTCTGAGCTGTGTGTTTTTGTGACATATCAGGACACAAATCAAAACGACACAGGTATGGATCCTTTTCACATGTGTGTGCTTCTCCTGTGCTGCAGAAGTGGTGATAGTTGGTAAACTCAGAGCGCAGTGAATGGGACAGAACAACAAATCATTATTCTTTAATCCTATCTGCTGAAATAATGACAGAAAAACTCCAGAATGGTGTTATCAAGACTTTCAGAAAGAGGAAAACACTAGTGTGAGACTGATAACAGCAGCCAGAAGAGAGAATAATGTCACATTTACTGTCCTGCACCCAAACAGCAGATTATTTAGCTTGTTTTAAGAGAAAACTCGCACAATTTTGACTCATTATTTCTGAAAACGAGACAATATTTTATGCTTGTCTAGAAAATGCTTCTTGATTTAACAGTTTTAGAGATTTGCACTAGAAACAAGACAGAAACTCCAAGTAAGAAAAGCCTGTTTTTCCATTGTAATAACCGAGAGAGCGAAAATACCAGTTTAGCATGCTTGTAATTTACATTTAATTATATCTAAAAATAAAGATCTAATCCCTATAAGTGTAC
>NC_079451.1:52718990-52723990 GCF_903798145.1 Danio aesculapii | reverse complement strand
TAATCTAAGAAAACAACTGAAGATCACAGTCCAAAAATTACTACACACAGTCATTTGTAGGGGAAAATATTCAATAAAATTTTAAAGGGCACATAGTTTACCTCTTTTTTTATGATTTAATATTAATATTATGGTTGTTCTGAGTGTGTCAGTTTAGGTTCAGTTTAAAACACAATTCAGATTGTTTTATTATGATGTGTTATAAAGTGTCATGTTGGGGGCGTGTCCACAGCTCGCTGATTTAGGGGTGTGTTGCTTCACATGTTAATTAGTTTCGGCTTCCCGCCAACGTAACAAGGGGGTGGGGCCATGAGCTCACCCGCTCTGCGTTTGCAACAGGCAGATGGAGAAGGAGAGAGAGAGGATCACCATTCACTCGTACATGTACGACTCGGACACAGACCAAGCAGAGAGTACAAAATCATTTGTGTCTTTGTACAGTTTTACAGCCAACTGTGTGCTAGTTTCAAGTGCCGAGCTTGTACACAGAAACTAATAACCACACACACTGAATTAACTTTGACTGAGGCACCGGATGCGCCGCTCGAAGCCGCGACACGGCACACCAGACACTCTCTGTGGCGCGGCAGAAACATGAAGTGTCCCGAATCGTCGCGCCACGCATTTTTGAATTCTAAACATAGGTTTCTGCAGCGGTCCGCGGCGCCCAGCCGTCGACTTGAGTGTACCCTGATAGAAACCGATGTTTAGAATTGTAAAACGCATGCTAGTTAAGATCACAGGGAGCTTCTGGGATCGCGAGAAATGCAAACGGCTGAAGTATAAGGTAGACTCAATGAGAAGTACACATGTTTGCAAACCTACCTAAAGATACAACCAATAATTCCGATTAGAGCGATAATGTGGAGAATATTGATCTTGTGTTGAGCCCAATGAGCCTTGCATCTAAAAATAGAGCTAGGGTGTTCCTTTAGTGATATCGCTTCGACTCACGCTGAAAATGGCGGACGTGAATCAACAAACTGAGGATATGATGACGCGCCTGTCAATCAATATAGGTGGGCGGGGGGACCGCTCTCCTACGTAAAGTTGCGGTCGATCTGAAAACCGCTCCAATTGGTCCACCGTTTATTATGTTGTTAAATTGAAAAATAAAGCACTGGGTGTGTTTATATCACCCCAATATGACGGTCTATACACCATACATGCACATATGGCTGTCCAAACAGCTTGAAAAGTAGATTTTTTACCATAGGTGCCCTTTAAGAAACATGAAGCATAAAAAAAAAATAAAAAAGTTGAATTATCTGTAGTTTGTATTTTATTATTATTTATTTTATTTATTTATATATTATTATTACTATTTTTTTTTAGCAATGGTTTGATTTTTAAATAAATTACCTTTCTATTTTGAAAGATATTCTATTCCATATTTCTATTTTTGTGTGCGTGTTTGCATGTGTGCATGTTCTGCATGTTCTGCTCGTCTTTGAGGCTGAGTGCATACACACAACAACACAAGCTCTCTTTAATGCATGTAAAAACACAAATAAATCCAATAAACTTCAATTGTGCTTTGTGGAGAAATTAATCCGGCTGCTGTAAAGTGGCTGGGATATGATGCAATAATTGTATTATTGATAATTTGTTCATAATTGCTCGAGGCTGAAATAAAAACAAAGAATTTTATTTAGTTGCACAAGCGTAATCAAACCTCCTAAAATAATATCGGTGTCTGTCCTCGCAGGGGATGATCCACAGAGACCTGAAGCCTGTCAACATCTTCCTGGACTCTCAGGATCATGTGAAGATCGGAGACTTCGGCCTGGCCACCGATCATCCAGCTAATGTGGTACTGCATGTGTACAGGACACTAGATTTACAGCTTGAAGTCCACATGAAATCAAAACTAACCATACTGATTTTGTTCGCTCACATTGCTAGTTGTGTGCTGAACAATTCATCTGTGCATGTCATTATTCATTCATTCATTTTCTCTTCGGCTTGGTCCCTTTATTAATCTGGGGTTGCCACAGCGGAATGAACCACCAACTTATCCAGCATTTGTTTTATGCAGCAGATAAACTGGGAAACACATACACACTTATTCACACACACATACACTACGGACAATTTAGCCTAGCCAATTCACCTGCACAGCATGTGTTTGGGAAACCGGTGCACCCAGAGGAAACCCATGCAAATGCAGGGAGAACACAGAAACGCCAACTGACCCAGCCGAGGCTCGAACCAGCGACCTTCTTGCTGTGAGGCGACAGCACTACCTACTGCGCCACTGTGTCGCCCTGCATGTCATTAATAAAAAATAAAAGTTTGCTCTTGTAATCTAAAATTAAAATCTGCAAATGCACTTCCTATTTGTTTATCAGTTCAATTCTCAGATTAGAAGTGTTTTTCTACTATCATGCTGAACCGTTCTTTATGCTGAACCGTTCCATTCCGGGCCAAACCGGGCCAGACAGCACGCATACAGTTTCATTTTCCACTGTCGTGCTGCAACAGAGCTCTTTGGAACGTTATACAAAACACGTCAGTAATTGCCTTGGTAACGTAATGTAAACAGCTCCCTTTGTTCATTTAATTTTAAGGCTGTGTTACGTTCCCCTCAACTGTCTAGGGGGACACAGGAACGCAACAGAATATTAGCGGAGTTTTGTGTGTGTGTGTGTGTCAGCAGTGAGGTCACATGAGCAACTTCTCAAAGGACTAAACAACAAAGACAATGCAGCTGGAATAAAGATTAACAACAAACAAACGTTCTCTAACTGAGAGAAAGGGAAGAACTGAATAATCTATCAAAGAAAAGACAAGAAAAATACATCAAAAATACTCTCACTCCCATTGGCCTCCGTTCATCATGGCCTCCTAACCATCCCCATATCATAATTGGCTTCTCCTCTCCACCAATCAGCTGATGTGTGTGTGTGTGTAGTCTGGCGTAATATGGCTGCCATTGTGTCATCCAGGTGGATGCTGCACCCTGGTGGTGGATGAGGAGATTCCCCATAAATGTGTAAAGCGCTTAGAGTGTCCAGAAAAGAGCTATATAAATGTAAGGAATTATTATTAATTATTATTATTATTATTTGTTATTAGTATATATGTATTGGTTTTTAACAGCACATTGTACTCTGAGATTGTTTTTAGATTAGTTATATTCAAATTAGTTATTATTTTTGTATTACTATGGTATAATATTATTATTATTATTATTATTATTATTATTATTATTATTATTATTATTATGAAAGGACATTGTTATTTTTGTAATCATTTGTAAACAGAATTATAATTTTACAGAATAGTTTACTCACAATAAAACAATAGGCTATTTTATTATTTTAAGATTTTAGATGACTGATTAATAATTATATTATACATGGCATTATATTCAAGTCAATAATAATAGCTTTAATAAGTCTTGTTTAAGAGTTTGTGTAAGAATGTGGTGTTTATGTTAATCATAGTGTTGTTTACTTGTGGATGTCTGATGACTAGCGCGCTTCCTCTGAGACGGCTGTGAATTACGGGCTGAGAACGGTTTGTAATTGTGCTGCGCCGTTCCAGGCTCAGTGGAGAAACAACCGTAACCATACTGAAGTGTTCTCCGAACGGTTCAGCACGATAGTGGAAAAGCGAATTAGGTCTGTAGTTATTGGGCGTGGCTAAAATCATAAGACATGATCTTTAATCTAATGACTCTTATTAAAAATGTTGACTGAGGTTTTGTGATATAATAATAACAGCGGAGCATTAATTAAATGCATATTTCCTGTGGAGCAATCGATTTGAGGTAGCCTAATATTTTAGTTTGACAGAAGAAAAAACATCATTGGACAAACAGCAGAACCTCAGCTTCCTCCACTGGACCAGCTCCATCTTCTGCTCCAAATGTCTTCAAAAGAAAGAGTTTGCAGGACTTAAAAAAAATAAAAAATAAGTGATAATGGCCTTGATTTCACTTCTAATCTTCAGTTTAGCAGTTCAGTTCTTTATCATTTTATAGCACTTGTTATTAAGCACTTTAAGCACTTGTTATTGTTTAGAAAACACTTTATTTGACATCGTGCCAAGCATAATCATTGAAGAGAGTCTATCTCAGTCTCAGTTTACCAGTTTTTTAAGCACTTTAAGCTCTTGTTCTTTTATTTTTGTTATTATATTATATTTGCAATATTTGAAGTCCTTCTGTGCAGTTTCTGTTCAGGCTCAGGATTTATTTTTACTTTAACCCCTGTAACATGCTTAACCACGCCCCTCCAGCTTCTGTCAGGTGAGGAAATCAGAAATAGTGAGGAGGAGGAGGAGTCTGTTAGGTTGTAATATCTCTCCCCAAACCCTTTTCTCCATCTTTCTGAATGACACGCCCACTTTACTACATCCAATCAGCTCACTGTAGAAAAAACAAGCCACGCCCACTGTTTGCTCATTTAATATTCTGTTTCTCTAGGAACTGAGATACAATACGGGAAAAAAAAAACAGTCACAGCTTTCAGGTCATGCGGACCATCATTCATGCACCAATTCTTATTAATGAAATATAATCAAGTATTAAAAAGTAATAGCGTTTGCTGCTTGAAATAAAGGTGTGTGTGTGTGTGGGCGTGGGCGTGTGCGTGTGGGTGTGTGTGTGTTAAAGAAATCATTAAAATCATGTAAAGTAACTTTTTTGCAGCTTTGTGCATGCTTTATTGAAGTGTATTTGATTTACTCGTGTTATTAAGAGTGTGAAAGAGAGCTTGTGCTGTTGTGTGCATGCATCAAACTCAGACCCTTGTAGATTTTGAAGGGTTTCTTGTGTTTTTCAGGCTGCAGGTAAACTGGAAGTGGATGAAAGCAGCTCAGGGTTCGTCCCAAAACCAGATCCCACAGGTAAAAACACCTGAGCAAAGACTTGGGCTTTACTTCTCATCATATCTGACTTCTCCAAATGCAAATTAAACAACATTTCAATGGTCTAAAATAGAATAAACTGCAAACTATTAAAGTTGAGGTAGAATGTGTTGAAAAGGTGCCTG
>NC_079451.1:52696490-52716490 GCF_903798145.1 Danio aesculapii | reverse complement strand
TCGAGATGTCCTACAGACCCATGAGCACCGCATCAGAGCGGATATTTGTGCTCAGTCAACTCAGGAAAGTGAGTTTCATCAAACACATCGCACTTGTCACCTGTTTATCATTCATCATCCTATCAGCACACACACATGATAAATATTAGCCATGCACTGAAATGAAAAGTCTCTTTCTGTTCGTCCTGCAGGAGTCGATTAATTTCCCTGAAGATTTCTGCAAGTATGAGAGTGGAACGCAGGTGACGCACAGGGCTTTCGTAATCTTTTATTTGTCAGTTTATCTACAATAACTTTTCAACCTTATAGTAGTGTATTTATAACGGATGCACTGATACCATTTTTCTGGATCCGATACCAAAACTCTGAGTATCGGCCGATACAGATGCGATCCTGATACTGTGCTGTTTTTTTTTTTTATATAATACATAATACAGTGTCTATAATTCTGGTGCTAAACTTAAATAATGTATCTTCTTTAGTAAAAAATAACAGACCTGCAGGCCTACTGTATATGACAGACAACACAATATAACAAAAAACATGATGCTTGCTACAAACTATAGGCTACATTATTTAAGCAGTCGCTATGATATTGATCGGATCTGTTGTGCTCCAGCTTATGTTTCCTTTTTTAATAATAAGATTTCTTTTTTGAAATCTGTAATAGGCTTCCACTATTGACCCTAATCATTGGTTAAATAACCTGCCTTTTAGCAAAGCCTAATATTTTCCTGCAGGTTTGACCAGGGATGGAGTGGGACTCCTTTTCAGCCCTGGAGTTTTAAGCCTTAGACCGGCCCACCTCACGACTAACTATATTAAAATAAGGTCATTTCCAATTCATTTTCTAATGACACGATCACATCTTTCTCAAGGACACAGCTGCTTCAGAACTACACATGTTTTTCATAAATATGAGAACATTAAAGGGGAGCTAAATCTCCAACACTATTCTTTAAAGCATCACAATGTCCTTTCCTGCAATATCTGAATATATATTCTGTGCAAACTTCTTTATAGATATCCAGTCCTTTGTAATGGTGGTCACACAAAAAATAAAATATGTTCACCTACATCAGTAACCCAAACAGTATTACATGTCTTAACAAAAAAAAAAAACTACTCATGTAAGATTCGAACCCTGGTCTGCGGCGTCATAATGCAACGTGCTGACCACTGGACCACAATGGCACTGTTATGTTAGTGCATGTGGAGAAAGAAATTACATTCTTACATCCTTTTGACCACACTTTCTATTGATGGGTTTATCTATTTCTCCCCTTTTTAGATTATTGATCAAGTGATGTCAGATTTATTAATGTAGTGAATCATCTGATTTTCAATGAGCAGGTGTAATATCCATTAATTTAGGGCTTAATTTGTGCCGAACATACCTCATTTTACCAATCCCCCTCCTCAACCGCCCAGTTTCATCCGCGACAACCAGGGGCGTAGCAACAAGGGGGGACGGGGAGATCCGTCCCCCTCACTTTTAGAGACAGACCATTTAGAAACAGGTGATTAATAATTATATGAACATATGATCTCATACAGTCGTCCCCCCCCACTTTTAAAATGTCTGCTACGCCCCTGGCGACAATCAATAACGTTATGTTTGCTCTCGGGGCTGCGAGAAAATAAATAAAAGGAGCGGAGCTGCGGTAAAATAATGAAGAAAAAGAGTGAGGCTGTGGTAAAAGAAATAAATAAATGACAGAAGTGTGACTGCTGAGAGTGCAAGCAGCTAGGGACACCGGTCCTCGCGGCCAAAAAAAGGAACGACCCACGGGGAGTTGTTCTGGTCCTCCCGATTAGCCAATCCAGGCCTGGGTTTGACGCAGATTACTAAACCGTCTGAGGCCAGTTTTACCTAATAAACATTGTCACCTAAACCCGCCGCGAGTGATACGAAGAAACTGAAAGCATGTCTGAACAATAATTATTTGTCTGAAAATTAATCTTTTTGAAACGAATGTCGTTTGGTGTAATTTGTTGGTTATTTTAATGTATTTTGTTGGTCAGTTATCTACAAAATAAACAAGAAGATTTGAGGTGAAGTTCAAAACAAGGTCCGCTTATGCTTCAGTGCAACTGACAAACAGGTCTGCTAAATATGTTAATATAAATAAAATGACAGTGAAATATTCACAGTTTCAGAGTAGCCTCTATTAGGCTTAATTTATTTTCTGTTAATGACAATCCATACTGCGCTCGTCTGTTTCATTTTTATTAATTTAATCAACTACTTTGACCACAATGAGCCAGGCTCATCACTATTAGCAGCACTTAAAGTATTTACATCGGAAGATTAACTCAGTCGGAAGGATGAGAGAACAAACTTATTGTGAGAATAATTTTACTGAGCAGCACATGTCGCGTCTGTGCAGCCGTTTGCGTGAATAAAGCACTTGATGCATCACTGAGACACAGCGAGCAGCTCTCCAGTTCCTGCGGACACTTCCAAAAGAGCAGCACAAAGGGAAGAAATCAGTGTGTTGAGGATCTGTCCAGAGTATTATTGAGCCTTTTCTCATTTAAAGTTTCAGATAGGCCTACTCTGTGTGTGAAGAGCAGGTAATAACCCTCTCTACTCCAGTGTTGCGAAGGCGATCTGCTGATCTAACAGACACAGCGCAACATGATGTGGAAACAGCAATGATCTCCATGTTGCAGGTCAAAATGAAGCCATTTAATGCAAAACTAAATGCATTTCTCCACTGCTTATTTAAACTAACAGGAACAAAAAGTCTTGGAGAGAGTTTTTCGTGTTGTCAGAAATGCGGCACGCAGTTTGAATAGTGAATGAATGGAGAATGATTGACAGGCGGAGGGAAGCGCTGAACTGAACATGAATTGAAGCATGTGAATATTCATCTGTGGTTCACATTAAACTATAGAATGGTTTCAGAGCATTTGGGATATATTAGGCCTACATGACAACTGTCTAGTGCCTTATACCTTCGTGGTTTTTGTTGGCTTATAAATTACAAAGAATTGCACAGGTGCACGATCGAATTTGGATCGGTACCTGCTGGCCGATACCCGATCCAGCAAAAATATGCGATATCGAACCGATATCCGATCCAAGTATCAGGATCGGTGCATCCCTAGTATTTATTTGGCACATTATGCGTATAAGCACAGTTTTAGTGGTTATTTGAGGGACAAAGCACATTAATAATACAGAAATGTACACTGTGCCAGAATTACACAGCATAAATGTTTTTTTTCGTCTTGTTTCTAGTCCAAATATCTAAAGATTCTTAAGTCAAGAAGCATTTTCTAGACAATCAAAGCAAATTTTCTTGTATTCAGAAATAATATGCCAAAATTAAGTGAGTTTGTAATTAAAACAACAACATAATCTGCCAATGGAGGAGGTAAAATGATCAAGTTTTACCTTTGAAATAACATTGTTTTGCATATCACTCCCCGGACATTCTTTTAGTGCATCATTCCCTCATAGAGAAAAGAGCTTGCTCACATTGTTGTTCTTTGCTGTGTCATGATGACAGCACATAATATTAGACTAGATCTTCTTCAAGACACTAGTATTCAGCTTAAAGTGACATTAAATGCTTCACTAGGGTAATTAGGGTAAAGTTAGGGTAATTAGGCAAGTCATTGTATAACAGTGGTTTATTCTGGAGACAATCCAAAACTAATATTGCTGAAGGGGTAATAATATTGAGCTTAAAATGGCTTTAAAACTATTAAAAACTGCTTTTATTCTAGCTGAAATGAAACAAATAAGACTTTCTCCAGAAGAAAAAATATTAGAGGAAATACTGAGAGAAATTCCTGAATCTGTTCAACATCATTTGAGAAATATTTGAAGAAGAAGAAAAAATTCACAGGAGGGCGAATAATTCTGACTGTATTTAAAATGAAGCAGTGGTGTTGTAGTTCATCTCCGTCCTAACATTGTCCATTATTCCTGTGTGTGTGTGTGTGTGTGCGCAGAGGAAGGTGATTGGCTGGCTGCTGAACCATGACCCAGCGCTGCGTCCGACGGCGGTGGAGCTGCTGAAGAGTGATCTGCTCCCGCCGCCGCAGATGGAGGAGTCGGAGCTGCACGAGGTGCTCCAGCACACCATGGCCAACGTCAACGGGAAAGCCTACCGGACCATGGTGAACCAGCTGTTCTCCCAGAACATCTCGCCTGTCACCGACTACACCTACGACACCGACATACACAAGGTGAAGCACTCAGCACTCACTAATGCTGCACCACAATTCACATACTCCTATACCGTTTTGAGGAGTATAAACAATAACAAAGGTCCTGATGTATTTCCTGTTTTACGTTTTTAATTTCCATACATCCTGAGAATCCAAAAAAATCTGCATATTGATTATTATTGTTATGACAGCTGTTTTAATGTCAAGTTATGATTGAGCTGCCTCTTGCTATAGTTATGAAATAGTTTGACAGGAAGCAAGAAGTGTTCATGGACCAGTAACATCACCACATTGATATGGTCTATACTATGTCCTAAAAATGGACTTTATTGTGAAGAAAGAGTACATATTTTTGAGAGTTTCAGAAGAGTGTGCAAGCTTTAGGACAAACTACTTCTTCATTAACAAACTGTTATGTTGCTTAGTTACTGTCACCGTACCTTGCGTTCTTGCTCTCTTCTCCTACCTTGCATTACAGATGATCTCTTTTTACCTGCTTTTATTTGCAGTCACAGGAGCACCGGTCATTTCTGCTAATTCTTTCCACCTGCCTTTTATTCCCTTTTCCCCTATTTATAGCACGTCATTTCCATTCATGTTTGTCAGTATGTTGTCGCTTGTGTGTCTGTGCGAAGCATTCCGTTACTCACCTTGTATTTGTGTCCAGGACTGCCAGTGAGCGAACGTCCCGTTGTTCTGGGTTTTGTCCTTGACGCACCCTCAGCGTTCACCCAACTGGGTTACCTTGGTTGTCTCTGTGGGGAAGCAAGATGGCTGGAGCGAGAAGGTGAGGGAACACTGGGACAAAAAAGATCGACAAGTGTCGGGCTCACCAGAGTAAGCAGCGGGTGGGTTGAGTCGAGGTTCGGCCTGTCATGAAGTGGTCGCTGGAGGATTAGGGAGAGCTGCTGGAGGATTCGAGAGAACAAGCTGCAGCTGATTAAGGCGCTCGGCGAGCGCAGCCAGTTGTTGGGACACCTCCGCAAATGCCTGGTGGGAGGCCGCGATTTCCTCCTGTTGTCGCCCCAGCAAAGCGCCTTGTTGGGCGAGCGCTCTGTGAATATCAGCGTCTTCTGCTAAGTCCATGTTGGTCAGTATGTTTCTGTCACGATCAATGAAGAGGTGAACTCAAATGCAGAAAAACAAAGTCTTTATTTAAGCAGCGGGTCTCAGGAAAAGTAACAAAACCAAGGTAACCCAGTTGGGTGAACGCTGAGGGTGCGTCAAGGACAAAACCCAGAACAACGAGACGCTCGCTCACTGGCAGTCCTGGACACAAATACAAGGCGAGTAACGGAATGCTTCGCACAGACACACAAGCGACAACATACTGACAAACATGAAGGGAAATGACGTGCTATAAATAGGGGGAATAGGGAATAAAAGGCAGGTGGAAATAATTAGCAGAAATGACCGGTGCTCCTGTGACTGCCAATAAAAGCAGGTAAAAAGAGATCATCTGTAATGCAAGGTAGGAGAAGAGAGCAAGAACACAAGGTACGGTGACAGTTACAAGCCTGTCAATCATCTCCACACATCATCCACATTTCTGTCATGTTTAATCACCTACTACAGGGTGTCTGAGGGATCTTAAAAAGTCTTACATTTCAAAAAACATTTTAGGCCTTAATAAGTCTTAATATGAAGGTAAATCAGTAGCAAGACTCGAGAGCTTGCAAATCTAAACTTGTGATAATAATATTTGTATGTGTAGGTTGAAATGTTCACTCACAGCTCTGATGTGAACAGCTGAATCCCTCGATTTGCACTGTTATAAACCCCTGATGTTAGTCTAGGGGATGGTGGGGTTTGACATTTAGGTGTAATTAAAATATATTTATACAAACAGTGAAGAAGTGCAAAAGACAACCAAAGTAATACCAAAGATTGTGACTTTATTTATAATTCCCAAAAGTGAACAAAAACAACGAATTAAATTAAAATAAAGTATATATATATATATTTACTTATTGTTATTATTATTATTATTTTTTGATTAATTATTAATAGTTAATTTGTTTCTATTGCTACATTTTGGTTTAAAAACAATTAGCTTACTATAAATTACTACAGTATTTAATGTGGGAAATCATTAATTAAAAAGTTATTAGAAAATTAAGCAAATGCACACTAAATCACTTGAGTAAAATATTAATATAGTGTTATACATTTATTACATGTAAAATGTATTATTGCCTATATTAACTTGCTATTATTTCCTTCATTATGAATGAATCCATTATATAAATTAAACCTGTCCAATTTAGATCTTTCAGCAAGGCCAGCAAACGAGTATCTGCGATATTGACTCTGTCAGATAATAATGACTGATCATCCGTGATGACTGATAGAAATATGTTCAGTCTATTGTATTGAATGGCGATCGGAAACAACGTTCCCCATTCGCCCGTCTCGATCACAATATTTGTGAAGTAAAGTAAACACTATTGTTTATTGTGTACAATATTAATAACCACATATATCAAAATATATCGATGACGATGTCCAAGAAGACGTTAATAACATT
Organism: Danio aesculapii; assembly: GCF_903798145.1. Classification (NCBI taxonomy): domain Eukaryota; kingdom Metazoa; phylum Chordata; class Actinopteri; order Cypriniformes; family Danionidae; genus Danio; species Danio aesculapii. Next base: position 52,709,778 of record NC_079451.1, on the reverse strand, counting down.
AACATCCGCCGTAACCATATATGGTTTGCTAGATTGTGTGTGCCTAGAACGTGTGTGGTTCTGCGGGCCTGCAGCTGGATATTATTGGAATAATTAAACAGAACCTGTGAATAATGAAAGCAGATATGGGAGAACAGAGCGAGAGAGAGAGGAAACACAAGCAGAGCACAAATATGTAACATGCACACACACACACACAATATCAACACACTTGTGTTTTGAATTCGAAGTTACAGATTAATAGTTGTGTATTTGTAAATCCTCTCTCACAAATACAAAATGATAGACACACGTGTGTGCGGCAAATTTGATTGCAGCTTTGCTGTACAACCACAGGTCGGCACTCACAACCTCCCAGATTTGCCAGTTCGACTACACATCTCTCGCGCTCTGACTTTTGCTACACATCTTCCGCGACCTCTACAGCAGAACTCATTCGTGCACTTGTAAATGCAGAGGCGCGAGCAGCGAGGGGCGGGGCGAGGCTAAAGCTGTTTTATTGGCTGATGCCTGACCAATGAACAATGCCGGCAGCCAGCGGGACTGGGGTGCAAAAGAATATTTTAATTAATATAAATATTACTTAATGAATAATAATGTTTTTAAAATATATAACATTTTTATTATTAATATATTACAAATCTGAACTTGTTTTTAATAAAACAAATATAAATATGCAAATAATAAATACTACTACTACCAGGGCCGTAGCGGACATTTTAAAAGTGCTCTATGAGATTATACGTTCATATCATTATTATTCACCCGTTTCTAAATGGTATGTCTCTAAAAGTGAGGGGGTTAGGGTCCCCCCTGGTTGCTACGCCCCTGACTACTACTAATAATAACATTATACCAAAGCAAATTGTCATGATTAAACTATATAATGTAGTTGTGTGTGCAGATGAGCTCCAGCAGGAGGCGCTGTGTGCGTGTGAGTTATTTCTCCTCATGTTTTCTGACTGATCTGCTTGTGTTTTTCTGCAGGGCAGTTTTCACCTGGCCTCTGCTAAACTGCAGCAGTACGTGTATGAAACCGTCACCAGGATCTTCAGACGACACGGTGAGACGATCAAAGCTTGTGTTTCAGATCAGATTCATGCAGATACAACATTATTCACACTCCTGTCAAATCTTTATTCTTATATTTCCCAAATGCTGTGTATCAGATCATTTTCACAGTCGCCTTTTTAAGCCCAAATCTCAGAGTGAACTCGAATTTACCTGGGTAAAATCCCAAACCAGGGGTCACAAGGCGGAAATCATCAGAGTCTTTTCAACTGCATCTTAAGGGCAAAGTTATCAGCCGTCCTGTACAATATTCAATTATTCTTTTACAAATATTCCCCAAACGATGTTTCTCAGATTCAGGAATTTCTCACAGTTATTCCTCTAATATTTGTTCTTCTGGAGAAAGTCTTAATTGTTTTATTTCAGCTAGAATAAAAGCAGTTTTTAATTGTTTTAAAGCCATTTTAAGCTCAATATTATTAGTAATATTATTTGTTTGTTTGTTTGTGTGTGTGTGTGTGTGTGTGTGTGTGTGTGTGTGTGTGTGTGTGTGTGTGTGTGTGTGTGTGTGTGTGTGTGTGTGTGTGTGTGTGTGTGTGTGTGCATCTGCTTGTATGTATGTGTGTGCATTCTTGGCTGCTTGTGTGTGTGTGTGTATGTATGTGTGTGTGTGTGTGTGTGTGTGTGTGTGTGTGTGTGTGTGTGTATGCATGTGCTTGTGTGCGCATGTGTGTTCATGTGTTCTTGCTTGCTTGTGTGTGTGTGTGTGTTTGTGCATGTCCGTGTGTGTGTTTGTTCACGTGTGCTGTTGTGTGTTTTCATGCATGTGTGCGCGCGTGTTTGTGTGTGCGCGTTTGTGTGCATTCTTGCTTGCGTATATGCGTGTGTGTTTGCATGTGTGTGCGCGCGTGTTTGTGTGTGTGTGTGTCTGTGTCTGTGTGTGTCGTTTTGTGCATGTGTGTATGCATGTGTGTATGTGTGCACACTTGTGTGTTCATGTGTTCTTGCTTGCTTGTGTGTGTGTTTGTGCATATCCGTGTGTGTTTGTTCACGTGTGCTGTTGTGTATTTTCATGCGTGTGTGTGCGCATGTGCTTGTATGTGCACGTTTGTGTGCATTCTTGCTTGCGTATGTGCGTGTGTGTTTGCATGTGTGTGCACGTGTTTGTGTGCATATGTGCTTGTGTGTGTGTGTGTGTGTGTGTGTCTGTGTCTGTGTCTGTGTGTGTGTCGTTTTGTGCATGTGTGTATACATGTGTGTATGTGTGCACACTTGTGTGTTCATGTGTTCTTGCTTGTGTGTGTGTGTGTGTGTGTGTGTGTGTGTGTGTGTGTTTGTGCATGTCCGTGTGTGTGTTTGTTCTCTTGTGCTGTTGTGTGTTTTGCATGTGTGTGCGCATGTGCTTGTGTGTGCACTTGTGTGCATTCTTGCTTGCGTATGTGCGTGTGTTTTTGCATGTGTGTGCGCGTGTTTGTGTGCATATGTGTGTGTGTGTGTGTCGTTTTGTGCATGTGTGTATGCATGTGCTTGTGTGCGCATATATGTATGCATGTGTGTATGTGTGCACACTTGTGTGTGTGTGTGTGCATGTCCATGTGTGTGTTTGTTCACGTGTGCTGTTGTGTGTTTTCATGCATGTGATTGTGTGCGCACTTTTGTGTGCATTCTTGCTTGCGTATGTGCGTGTGTGTTTGCATGTGTGTGCGCGCGCGTGTTTGCATGTGTGTGTATGTGTGCACACTTGTGTGTTCATGTGTTCTTGCTTGCTTGTGTGTGTGTGTTTGTGCATGTCCGTGTGTGTGTTTGTTCACGTGTGCTGTTGTGTGTTTTCATGCATGTGTGTGTGCTTGTGTGTGCGTTTGTGTGTATTCTTACTTGCGTATGTGTGTGTGTGTGTGTTTGCATGTCTGTGCGCGTGTTTATGTGCATGTCTGTGTGTGTGTGTGTGTTTGTGCACGTGTGTGTGCGCATGTATGTATATGTTTGTATGTGTGCATGCATGTTTGTATGTGGGTGCATGTGTTCTTGCTTGTGTGTGTTTGTGTGCGCGTGTATGCGTACGTGTGTGGTTTGTGCGTGTATGTGTGTGTGTGTAGGTGCGGTCCGTCTGCAGACGCCGCTGCTCTTACCCAGGAACAGGCGTCTGTATGAAGGCTGTGAGACGGCGTGTTTCATGGATCACAGTGGCATGCTGGTCTCTCTGCCGTATGACCTCAGGGTGAGACACACACACACACACACACACACACACACACACACACACACACACACACACACACACACACACACACACATAATCAGTCTAAAGAGTAAAACACTAAGAAAAATATGTAAATCACTGATGATTTAAAGCATCTCTCTCTGATCTTCCCCTCATCAGCTGGCGTTTGCTAGATTTGTGGCCAGAAACAACATCTCACATCTCAAAAGGTACGACTCTCTCTCTGTGTGCACATCACTGTCTGATATTAAAGGGCAGCTATGATGAAAATCCTCTTCTGTGCGCTGTTTGGACAGAGCTGTGTGTAGTATAGTGTGTCCACAGTCAAATTGGGCTGATAGTAACACAACAAGTCTCCTTTTTTTAATGTCCTGACGTTAAAATAGGATCCAAATCGCTCCCATTTTGAGGCCGATGTAGGCGTGATGTAGGAGTGTGGTTTCCCCACCCACCGAATTGATTGACAGCCGCGTATTAACATGTCTCCATAGTAACGCGTATAATCAAATCAACAAGACAGGACGTGCGCAAAGCAACCGGGATCTGTTCAGCGCTCTGTGATCATCAATCATCATTAAATGTGATCAAGAATGAGTTTCACAACTTTTTAAAACAGTGCATGTTAATGAATTACAGCGATTTACTTCATCAGCACAGCTGCGTGTCGGTACAATTATAAAAAGACGCTTCAATCCTGGTTTGTGGAAGTTAAATCGGGTTTATTTTGTACATTAACATAACAGATATCCATACAGCAGTGGATATTAACATATATCCTGTCACAAACCATACAAAGTTAAATGTGTGTGTGTGTGTGCGTGTGTGTGACTCATCGTTAGGGCCTGATGGAATCTGTGGACATTTTCTGCTATTTCTGTGCAGAATTTTGTGAAAAATCTGGATATTTTGGGAGTATCATAACTAAAACCTTAAAATATGAACTAAACAGTAAAACCGTTTTAACTTTTATTCAATGTTTACAATGCAAATCCAATTAGATCCACTTTATTTGGTAAACAAAGCAAGTCACTCATAGAATACATCTACTAAAAGACAGAAAATAGGACTTTACAAACTGTATTGTAAATAAATCATATGCATATTTTCATGTTAGTCAATAATATTACTGAAATTAATTTGAAAACTGAATGAATACAAGTTTACACACGTTTACACGAGTAAATAAACAGAATTAATGATGAATAAAAATCTGTGGAATTCTGCATGCACAGATTCAGTGTGGGCCTGCTCATCATCGTTGCAACTCTTCATTCTTGAGACACAAAAGACTTCTCTTAAATCTTGAAAAAGGGGGAAAATAGGTGCCCTCTAAACATTTGGGGCCCTATCATACACCCGGCGCAATGTTGTTTGCTAGTTTCAGCTCGGTGTAAGAGTCGTTTTGATGTTTTGCAGCATGCTGTTTAAATAGCAAATGCATTTGCGCATATGTGCGCCCATAGACGTTCTGATCTAAAAAAGGAGATATGTTAAGGCGCATTGCTGGGGCGTTGCTATTTTGAGGAACTTAAATAGACGATTCAATAGACCAGATCTAAGCAGGTCTAAAGTCCAGTGCAGAGCACTTTAGTTGTGCGCATCGCTTACACATTGCTTAATACAGACAGGATGTACAGCAATACACAAATATCTTTACAAATGAAAAAGAATTAAAGGATTAAAATAATACAAACATTATTATTTTCTAGCCTACATCAATATAAACACCACTGCCTTCATGCCTTCTTCATCTCGGGGGGCTTTTTCAGTTTATTCATAACAATTAGCTTTTGTATAATGTTATTATTATCAGCAGTATTATTGATTATCTGCATATTTATATTAGTTTTATTAAAAACAAGCTCAGATTTGTCCAGCTGTCAGCTTTTAGACCATATGGGGCGCAGCATGTGTATTAGGATATAACTCAGTGTTTTGAACACACTTCATTATTATTCTTCATTTATTCCTCTGCTGGAAATTAGAACTGAATTTAGAAATAGTTTTGACACAAATCTTTGTGCTTAATAAACTAAATTAATTATGTATAGGCTAATAGATATCTGTGTGTACAACACGTTTCCCTATCCACCAGAGTGAAAGTGAAAGTAAATAATGAGGAGGCTCATCTCTCATTCTGGCGCTGTAGATGCTCTGTTTAACTGTTTTCTCTCTAGTGAAGTGTTCAGTTTTTACACTTACAAAGTCCGTCATGTGAATAGCAAATGCGCTATGGTGCGACACAACTGACTCTTAAAGGGAGATGAGACTCTGATTGGTTTATTCTTAAAACACACCTATAACTCATTAAGAGAATAAGCTCAACCCTGTTAGACCATGCACCACGGTGCAAAGAGGATTTTTCCATCCTTAAAATAGTAAAAGTGGATTCTGACACGCCCTTAATGCGTTTGTGCCCTGCGCTTTACACTGTGCGCATGGATCGTCAAAAAAGAGCTCTTAGAGTTCATATGATGTTTTAAATGTCTTCATTGTCTTCTGTTCAGTGAGACTGCATACTATAATAATGTTAATACTGTTGTGATTAAAAATAAGAGCTCACACTGTCATCTGCATTAATATGCACTGATCTGCATGATGTGTTCATGAATGATTCAGCTCATACTGAAGGTAAATTCACTCCTGATACTGTGCTGTGCGTGTGTGCGCATGTGTAGGTACAGCATCGAGCGTGTGTACCGGCCTCGTAAGCTGGACCGTGTTCACCCTCGTGAGCTGCTGGAGTGTGCGTTCGACATCATCATCCCCGTCAGCAGCTCTCTGATGCCGGACGCCGAGGCCATTTACACCATCAGTGAGGTCATCCAGGAGTTCAGCGCGCTGCAGGTACACACACACACACACACACCCCTGGAGAATCACGCACACACACACACACACACACACACACACACACACACACCCCTGGAGAATCTCACACACACACACACGTACACACACGCACACACACACACACACACACACACACGCACACACCCCTGGAGAATCACGCACACACACACACACACACACACACACACACACACCCCTGGAGAATCTCACACACACACACGCACACACACACACACACACACCCCTGGAGAATCTCACACACACACACACACGTACACACACGCACACACACACACACACGCACACACCCCTGGAGAATCACACACACACACACACACACACACACACACACACACACACACACCCCTGGAGAATCTCACACACACACACGCACACACACACACACACACACCCCTGGAGAATCGAGGCTTAACCTATAAAACAATGCAGTGTATCTAGAGTATCTGCTGTGTCTGAGTGTGTGTGTGTGTGTGTGTGTGTGTGTGTGTGTGTGTGCGTGTGTGTGTGTGTGTGTGTGTGCGTGTTTGTGTTTGCAGGACAGAAACTACACCATTCACCTGAACCACACCAGTCTGCTGAAGGCCATCCTGCTGCACAGCGGAGTCCCAGAGGACAAACTCACACACGCTTCCAATATACTGTGTGACGCCATGGTGAGAAACACACACACACACACACATACACACACACACAGAGAGAGAGAGAGAGAGAGAGAGAGACATACACACACAAAGAGAAAGACACACATAAACACAGACCGACACAATTACACTCACTCTCTCTGTTTCTGTCTCTCTCACACACATGCACACAAACTTTCAAACATACACACACACACACACACACACACACACACACACACGTGCAGGGATAAAATGAAAAGACTTCTATGATGATTCTTTACATATGCTTCATTTATTGCGTAATCTTGTTGCTTGAGAATTGGTGTGTGTTTCTGTCTGTATATGTGTGTATGTCTGTTTTTGTGTGTATATGTCTTTCTGTCTGTGTGTTTGTGTCTAGGTGAGTGTCAGTAGTGTGTGTGTGTCTGTTTCAGTGTGTTTGTACTGTCAGTAACGCAGGCTCTTCTGTAACTGGAGTGTATTTGTGTCTCTTCTTCACCTCCACACACACACACACACACACACAGAGTGAGAAACTGACCAAGCGGGAAGTGGAAGCCAAGTTCTGTAACCTGTCCCTGTCCAACAACAGCGTAAGTCACTCACTCGCAGACATGTGTTTTAAAGTGCAACTATTATGCAATAATCACTTTTATGCAAGGTTTAACCCTAGTGTGTGTGTGTGTGTGTGTGTCAGCAGTGTGTGAATCTCTCCAGCAGCATCTAATGCTCAACATGAATGAATTGTGTTTGTTCTAATCAGACTTGATGCAGAAACACTTTGATTGACATTCTCTCTTTGTACGTGTCATCAGAGGGGGAAAGCCCCGCCCACTAGTGCCCATCTCTCCATCTCATTAGCATAAACAGCAGCCCTGAGTGAGAAGCAGCCGTCTGTCCATTAGCCATTAGAGTGTTTGAGCTGCTGAAGATAATGTCAGCATAGACTAAGAGGATTATAGATGTGGAGTTTTAGATGAAGCAGCGTCAGGAGAGACATAGACTGACAGAAGCACACACACACACACACACACTGAAGCACACACACACACACACTGAAGCACACATGCACACCTGACTAGCACTGACAACACACACACTGCTGTTTTACATCTGTCACTATGGTGGCGCACAGGCATCTGTAGCTCCGCCCTCTTCTGAAAAGAGCACAATCTAATTTGCATTTAAAGCGACAGTCACCAAAACACCACAATTAGGATCAAAAAGCATTATTTGGAGCTGAAACTTCACTACACACTCTAGAGACAGCAGAGACACATGTTACAGCTTGTAAAAAGGGGCAGAATAGATCCTATTTAATGCATTTTATTACACAGCTCTTTGTAATACTTGATTCTGATTGGTCAATCAGGACATTTCAATGTATTTTATTCTTAGAAATCAATTAATTAAACTAATAACACAGACTCCTCTGGGTCCTACAATTATCTTGATCATTAGTGAGTATTTCATATACAGTCAATTTAACCAGCAACTTTTCTGGGGTTCGGAAATGACACGGGCGTCTCCCCCAAAAGATAATAAAAGGATGTGCAAGAGGCATCAATGTTGAAAAAAAGATTTCTCAGCATTTATTTACATTGAACATGTGATTGTATATCAGTAAAGTATATAAAGTATCAGCAAAGTTTATATACTCATTGTTTTGTTTGATTTATACATAGTCTAAGTGATTTGTTGTTATTACAATTATGAAAAGAATATATATGTGTATATATATATATGTATGTATATATATATATATATATATGTTTGTATATATATATATATATGTATATATATATATGTATGTATATATATATATGTATGTATATATATATATATATATGTATATATATATATGTATATATATGTATATATATATATATATATATACACATATATATATATATATATATATACATATATATATATATATATATATATATATATATATATATATACATATATATATATATATATATATATATATATATATATATATATATATATATATATATATATATATATATATATATATATATATATATATATATATATATATAAATATACATATAGGGCTTGACAATTACTTTTTTGAGTCACCAGCCACTGTGGCTAGTAGTTTTCCAACATTACTAGCCACTCGCCATTTCCACTAGCCACAATTTTATTGTTGGGAAAATATATTTTATACACATAAACATGACTTTGACGTGCTAAAATGACTTGATTTAGATTTTAGATCTCCACATGCCTCCTCAGTCATTTGACTTTGTGTGTGTCGTGTATGAGCTTGCTCAATAATCATGAGCAGATGGGTCAGGGTTTCATAGTATTACAATTAGTTTTTATTTCACATCATTTTCAGAGCTCAAAATAAAGGATTTACCAGATTTATCTCTGATCACACCATACATTTACATGTAGTCATTTAGCAGACGCTTTTATCCAAAGCGACTTACAAATGAGGACAAAGAAACAATTTACACAACTATAAGAGCTGCAGTGAACAAGTGCTATAGACAAGTTTCAGGTGTGTAAAGTCTAAGTGTTACATAGACTTAACATAAAAATAACATAACACAACACATAACATAAACAATTAATTATTTCTTAGCCACACATTTTAAATGTGTCAAAACAAGCTAAATATAGCTGTATACTACACTTTTTATTTAACAAAACATATGCACAGTAATCTGTCCTGTCTAAATGTCCCAGATGACCAGTTAATGGGGAGTGAATCTCCCATTCAAGCAATGTTATTGTGTAAAAAATGATAATTAAACCATATTAACGCAACAGAAAGCAGGTAAAAACATGCCATGTTGATAATGAAAGGATGATCACACACACAGGGGTAATGTTTGACACACAAATAATCTGTTTAAAGAATGGTCAAAGCGAAAGCAACTGGCGCTGCTTACAATAAGTCAACTCTGGAGCTCTTGAAAGCAGCAGGACTGTGGGTGCACGTTCATAACTTTTTTGTCTAGTCTATTTGAATGAGAACCGATCGCATTAGTTGTGTTTCCAGACACAGTTGCTTCTGGAAAGGAAACGGGAGCGCGTATCACCTCAGTTGTTAGCGCGAGCGATCATCCTCTCATTTGGTATTCACCTGCATTCGCGCGAGCAATAGAAAGCAATTATTAATGTCAGTCGTGTTGCTTCTCAATTCTAAGATCGCCTTTGCATGCATATTGGAACATCCTTATTGACGAACCCTGCTTTTAAGAATTATTATTTTATATTATTATATTATATTATATTATATTATATTATATTATATTATATTATATTATATTATATTATATTATATTATATTATATTATATTATATTATATTATATTATATTATTTTATATTATATTATATTATATTATATTATATTATATTATATTATATTATATTATATTATATTATATTATATTATATTATATTATTTTTGACCAGCTAAAGTGACTTGTGGGAGTGTCTGTCTGTTTGAGTTGAGATCCCGATCTCTTTTAATGATTAATAGTGCAGCTTACACTGAATGCATTAATGCAGGCTAAACAATCAGTGATAGAAAACACTTTTAATAACCAAAGAACGCATTTAGGTGCCATAAAGCAAACTATATCTTGTATGTATTGTTTTTGCCCTCAATATAAGCTGGGGAACCACAAAGTTCTGTAACTTGTATTTATAGTACTGTGAGCTGCTTTTGTTTTTATGAATATTGTTGCTCTGGTGTAGCTGATGTCAGTGTGTGTGTGTGTGTGTGTGTGTGTGTGTGTGTGTTCAGATGCAGACGCTGTATAAGTTCATCGAGCAGAAGGGTGGTCTGCAGGAGCTGCTGCCGCTCATCAACTCTCTGATCAAACAGAAGAGCTCGGCTGTTGCTCAGATGGCCAAACAGGGCCTGAAGGATCTGGAGGAGCTGCTCAGCCTGCTGAAGAAACTGACCCTGAAGCTGCAGGTGATGGATTAAGCCTGATATGTGCTGAGCATCACCAGCTACGTTTCCATCCACTTGTTTTTATGGAATAATCACATAAAAATGCTTAATCATGGTGCTCGCTGGGTCTGAAATTCACTGAAGTATTGTGTTGTAGGTCTTAAATCATTTTAAACAGGTCCTAGTTGTCCTATGTCCATGTAAAGCTAGCCAATCGGTACAACCAGCAATCCATCTGAAACAAAAAATAATGAAAGATTTATTTAATAACTCTATTTACCAATGTGGTTTAATTATCTTCCTAACAAAAACTTTACTTTAAAAGTCTGAATGCATTTATAGCCATATATGTTGAGGACACTGAGCTGGACGGACTGTTTTTCTTTTAATAGTTTTTAAAACATCTTTTAAAACTAAAACATTTGACATTATTATTTACGATATAAGACATAACTAAATTATATATTAGAAATAGCTCTGTATAAGTCTGAAATTTAATTTATAATAGTCTTATGGCCCGTTTCCACTGAGTGGTACGGTACAGTTTGATACGCTTTTATGGCGGTTTCCACTGTCAAAAGGTATCACAAAGTGAACCGTGCCGTACCACTTTTTGGGTACCCCTTCGAAAGGGTACCTGAACGCTAATAATTTACAGAGAAATGTCACTAGCGCATGCACAAGCCAGGAGAATGAAAACAAAAGAAGCGCCATGTTTTAAATACACAGCCGAGACATTACACCGTAATAATTTATATATATAATAATGAGGCATGGTCGACCCGAGCTCAAACAAACCTTGTCGACGTCTTGATGAACAGCCACAAAGCCAAGAAGAAGAGCAGAATGTACCCAATGCCCCGTCGCTGTTTACTAGGCCGTCTAAAGTGCGAGCAGTTTCACTTTCTTGCGATCGCTTGCCACGCGTCTACACTTGAAACGACGAACTTCTGGAGCTGATGGTAATAACATGCGCCTGATTATTGAAGTGCTTTTGACATCTTTTTAGAAACAGACAAACACAAGAGAGACGCAAGACAAAACAAAGGAGCAAATGATTCTTTCAGCAACATAAAAGATGAACAAACTGCCATGTTGAACTATTATCATCAGCATCTGGACTATTATGAACTCAGAATGACGGAATTACTCTCCAACAGAGGCTACATGTGCTGCTGAAGATTACAGACACAGATGAGAGGTTTACACTGACTGTAGGCTATATTTCCTGTTGTTTTTGAACCCAAATAAGGACGAAATGTTTGTTGTGTGTAGTTTATCTGTAATTGGTAACACATCGGAGACTGTAAGGGGCTGTATGTGTTTATATATGTTCATTTATTTGTCTATTTACTTTATATAATTACAGATGTTACAGTAGGCTGTTTCACATCATTGATCTGCAGTTATAATATAATATAACTGTTATAAGTTAGTGATGAACATTTATACACAAGTGTTTATGTGTGTAAAGCATCTGTGTTGTGAGAAGTGCTTCTCGTATGATATGTGAACGACCTGTACAGCTTTACTGTGACATTTCCTCGAGCGAGAATGATGCGACTGAAACTTTCTGTCGGACACCACGCCTACCAGGTACCATTGGTACCCTTTGGGCAGTGGAAACGCAAGCCTGATAAAGGTGACCCGTACTATACTGTACCACTTACCATTACTAACGTCTTAAGTCGCAGCTCATTTGTTAGAGGAGAACAAACACCACAGTGGAGAATCCCAACAGTGCAGCAAACTCCACTTCTCTCAGTGATATCTGTGCAGGAGCAGCAGGAAGTGATGATTGTGTTCTCTTGTGTTTCTCATTGGCTGGAAACTCTGCTTTATTCACTAATGTTTTATGCAGTGTTCAAGTTTTGCACATAAGTAGAACTCTTACACCTATAGTAGTGTTTGTTGTGTGTGTTTTGCAGGTTGTGGTGAATCTGGGTTTGGTCTATAAGGTTCAGCATCACTGCGGCGTCATTTTCCAGTTTGTGGCGTTCATCAGGAGACGGAAACGAACTGTTCCTGATATCCTGGCGGCTGGAGGACGCTACGATCATCTGGTAACATTACACTGTACAATGAAAATACACTCACCGGCCACTTTATTAGGTACACCTTACTAGTACCAGGTTGGACCCCCTTTTTGCCTTCAGAACTGCTTTAATCCTTGGTGGCAGAGATTCAACAAGCTACTGGAAATATTCCTCAGAGATTTTGCTCCATATTAACATGATAGCATCACACAGTTGCTGCAGATTTGTCGGCTGCACATCCATGATGCCAATCTCCCGTTCCACCACATCCCAAAGGTGCTCTATTGGATTGAGCTCTGGTGACTGTGGAGGCCATTTGAGTCCATTGAACTCATTGTCATGTTCAAGAAACCAGTCTGAGATGATTGGGGCTTTATGACATGGTGCGTTATCCTGCTGGAAGTAGCCATCAGAAGATGGAGACACTGTGCTCATAAAAGGATGGACATGGTCAGAACAATACTCAGGTAGGCTGTGGCGTTGACACCATGCTCAATTGGTACTAATGGACCCAAAGTGTGCCAAGAAAATCTCCCCCACACCATTACACCACCAGCCTGAACCGCTGATACAAGGCA
>NC_079451.1:52666490-52693990 GCF_903798145.1 Danio aesculapii | reverse complement strand
TGTGTGTGTGTGTGTGTTTATAGTCTCTGTATGTATGCATGTATGTATTTATGTTTATGGTATGTGTGTGTATGTTTGAGTTGTGTTGTAGATTAATATATGTGTGTGTGTTTGTGTTTCAGTCACAGGAAGCTCTTCTTGAGCACTGCAGACAGGCTGGAATCACATTCATGGTTCTGGTGTCTGATAAAGAAGGAAATTACCTCAAGGTAAGTCACGCTGAAGTCTGTGCTCAACAATATATGTTATACAAAGCCCATCCAGCCGCTGTTTTATCACAGAATAAAGCCTGACAGGTTTATCAGCAGCTCTTCTATAAGACTGAAGGGTTTATTCTGCGATAACCACCATCTGGATGTGCATTATCCTGATTATTACACCGCTACTGGTCACAAATCTAAACTATTAGACACAACACACTGATTTGAGATGTAATTTACTAACTCTTTAATTAAATGTAATGCTTGCAGAACAATAAATGCCAGATGCAGCTACGCTAACCTACTAATTACTCAGTAGATAATTTAATTACTTACTTACTCCCAGGGCCGTTTATATCGAAGTTGATATTTAGCCGCACCATATTGGTGTTTCGTAACAAGTGGGTTGTTAGCCCAGTGCTCAACCCCCAACCTGGAGGACCACAACACACACACATACACTACAGACAATTTAGCTTACCCAATTCCCCTATAGCACATGTGTTTGGACTGTGGGGGAAACCCACGCCAACACGGGGAGAACATGCAAACTCCACATAGAAATGCTAACTGACCCAGCTGAGGCTAATTACACTGCTATTGGTCACAAATCTAAACTATTACACACAACACACTGATTTGAGCTGTAATGATTTACTAACTATTTAATTAAACCTGAAGCTTGACGAGAAACATGTTTGAATGCATCTACTTTAACATGCTAAGTTACTTAAAAATATTACTAAATTAATTACTACTAAAGTCATTTAGATGCTACAAATTTCACATAAATCTCAAGGGGATTAAAATTTAACTATTAATTCTTTAAATGTATCTTTGTTTTAAAATAACTCTTACATTTTAAATAGTAATCATAAACTAATTAATGGCATTATATTTTATATGTATTATACAGGGTGGGCCATTTATATGGATACACCTTAATAAAATGGGAACTGTTGGTGATATTAACGTCCTGCTTGTGGCACATTAGTATGTGTGAGGGGGCAAACTATTCAAGATGGGTTGTGACAATGGTGGCCATTTTGAAGTCGGCCATCTTGGATCTAACTTTTGTTTTTTTTTTATAGGAAGAGGGTCATGTGACACATCAAACTGATTGGGAATTTCACAAGAAAAACAATGGTGTGCTTGGTTTTAACATAAATTTATTATTTCATGAGTTATTTACAAGTTTCTGACCACTTATAAAATGTGTTCAGTGTGCTGCCCATTGTGTTGGATTGTCAATGCAAGCCTCTTCTCCCACTCTTCACACACTGATAGCAACACCGCAGGAGAAATGCCAGCATAGGCTTCCAGTATCCGTAGTTTCAGGTGCTGCACATCTTGTATCTTCACACTATAGACAACACAGATAGAGGGGCCATTCTTCATCAATGGAAACCTCAAGGCCACTGGATATTTGAAATTGCTCCATGATGATGTGTTTCCCTCTTTATGCACTGAAGCTGGCACGTTCCCTGAGTTTTTCCAGCAAGATGGTGCACCACCACATTATGGGTGTCAGGTCCGAGCATTTCTAGATGAACAGTTTCCTGAAAAGTGGATTGGTCATCGTGGGCCAGTTGAATGGCCCCCAAGGTCTCCCGATCTGACCTCCTTAGACTTTTATCTTTGGGGTCATCTGATGGCAATTGTCTATGGTGTGAAGATACAAGATGTGCAGCACCTGAAAATACAGATACTGGAAGGCTGTGCTGGCATTTCTCCTGCGGTGTTGCTATCAGTGTGTGAAGAGTGGGAGAAGAGGCTTGCATTGACAATCCAACACAATGGGCAACACATTTTATAAGTGGTCAGAAACTTGTAAATAACTCATGAAAGAATAAAGTTACGTTAAAACCGAGCACACCATTGTTTTTCTTGTGCAATTCCCAATAAGTTTGATGTGTCACATGACCCTCTTCCTATTGAAAAAAATAAAAGTTGCATCCAAGATGGCCGACTTCAAAATGGCCACCATGGTCACCAGCCATCTTGAAAAGTTTGCCCCCTCACATATACTAATGTGCCACAAACAGGATGATAATATCACCAACCATTCCCATTTTATTAAGGTGTATCCATATAAATGGCCCACCCTGTATAATGACAAACATTTCAAGCATGTGCTGATGTCAATAAAACCTTCTTTAATTTAAAAAAATAAGAATTTATATAAGTATAATATATAAACAAAATATCTGAATAACAAATAAATGCCAATAAGTTATTTAATTAATAATTAAATTCAGAATTTCTTGCATTATATTGTCATGAAGTAATTTCTTAAATGATCTGAATGTTCTTCTTTAGCTGATATACAACACACATACATGTGCCTCTGCGTCTCTGAATTGATTTATACACACCTGTTGAACTTGTATACAGTAAGGGAAGTACATCACAAGTAACTCCTAATTAAAATACCTAATAATGTGTGTTTCTCATCAGGTGAAGTCTTTCGAGAAGGATCGTCAGTCGGAGAAGAGAATTCCCGAGTCGGATCTGGTGGAGCACTTCATCCAGAAGAGCCGGACCAAACTCTCCGAGGAGAGAAACAGGTGATCAGAGGCTTCTGTTGGGTTGCGTTGTTTTCTGCTAGCTGTGTTTCCGTTCAATGATGTGGGTTAGACTTGTGTGCAAATCTGGAATATAGGATAAACCATTAGTGATTAAAGCAGCGTTTCCAGCCAATGAGAGACAGAAGAGAACACAATCATCACTTCCTGCTGCTCCTGCACAGATATCACTGAGAGAAGTGGAGTTTGCTGCACTGTTGGGATTCTCCACTGTGGTGTTTGTTCTCCTCTAATAAATGAGCTGCGCCTCAGAAGGCGAAGACGAAGCGCAATGAGCGCAGTGAATGTGGTGGCTTTTGGAGGCGTGAGACGGGAGCGCAGACAGATTCTGGAGGGAATAATAATAGAAGAATAACAACACTGAAGCACTGTGATGACAGACTGATGGAGGGCTGAGGCCTTTTACAATCAGCACAACTCCATTTCACATCGGACACAATGGAGAGCTGGAAACATGGAGAGCCCTGCTCACACTGTGGGATTTCAGACACGATTTTGTCATCTGAGACAAATTTGGGAAATCCTAAAAGATTCCTGAATCTTAAGCTAAAATCTGGGATCTGTGATCGTTGGTTTGATATGATCACAGACAGCTGCTTATGGCTCGTTTCTACTAACTGGTACAGTACAGTATGGTACGGGTCACCTTTATCAGGCTTGCGTTTCCACTGCCCAAAGGGTACCAATGGTACCTGGTAGGTGTGGTGTATGACAGAAAGTTTCAGTCGACGTCATTCGAGCTTGAGAAAATGTTTACAGTAAAGCTGTACAGGTCGTTCACATATCATATGAGAAGCACTTCTCACAACACAGATGCTTTACACACATAAACACTTGTGTAGAAATGTTTATTACTAACCTTTCCTATGAACATGAGTTGATTATAACTGCAGATCAATGATGTGAAATAGCCTACTGTAACATCTGTAATTATATTAAATAACTAAATAAATGAACATATATGAACACATACAGACTCTTTCAATCTCTGATATGATACCAACTACAGAAGAACTACACACAGCAGACATTTCGTCCATATTTAGGTTCAAAACAACACAAAATATAGCCCACAGTCAGAGCAAACCTCTCATCTGTGTCTGTAATCTTCAGCAGCACACGTAGCCTCTGTTAGAGAGTAATTCTGTTGTTCAGAGTTCATAATAGTCCAAAAGCTGATGATAATAGTTCAACATGGCAGTTTGTTCACG
This sequence comes from Danio aesculapii, assembly GCF_903798145.1. Classification (NCBI taxonomy): domain Eukaryota; kingdom Metazoa; phylum Chordata; class Actinopteri; order Cypriniformes; family Danionidae; genus Danio; species Danio aesculapii. The sequence goes on along the minus strand of NC_079451.1, from coordinate 52,689,994 downwards.
TTTGCTTAAGAAATAATGTGCTCCTTTTGTTTATTTGCGCTTCACTCTCGCGTTTGTCAGTGTCTGACAGGATCGGGTTATAAAAGCACGTCAATAATCAAGCGCACGTTTTTATCATCAGCTCAAGAAGTTTGTTATATCAAAAATAGATGCGCACGCAAGCGCAAACAAGAAAGCGAAACCACTCGCGTTTCAGACTGCCTCATAAAAAAAACTACAGGGCACAGGGTAGAATCTGCTCTTCTTCTTTTCTTTGTGGCTGTTTATCAAGACGACGACGAGGTTTGATTGAGCTTGGGTCGACCATGGGTCGTTATAATATGTATAAATAATTCCGCTGTAATGTCTCGCTGTGTATTTAAAACATGGCGGGTTTTTGTTTTCATTCTGGCTTGTTGCGTGAGCGAATGACGTATCTCTCTAAACCAATAGCGTCCAGCTGCGTGTCTAGCTCCGCCTTTTGGTACCCTTTCTCGTGTTTGGTACCCTTTCGAAATTGTGCCGAAAAAGTGGTACGGTTCGGCTCGGTACGCCTTTTGACAGTGGAAACAGCCATAAAAGCGTATCGTTCCGTACCGTACCACTAGGGCCATTAGTGACCGTTGCGATCAGATTTTCCATCTGAAGAAGTTCCGGCCATGTCAGAAGATTTCAGACTCTTTCCTGCAGTGTGACAACAGCTGTGATGAGCATCAATTCAACAACCAATAGTAGCGATGAATTTGATGACGCGATCCATGCGACAATTCAAATGACCACGGGGAAATGTCAAAAGAGTTTCAGTGTTTCCTCTAGGATGTTTTCCAGCTGTGGCGGCAGGCCTTTTTACACAGATCTACCAACTACCTGTGGCGTTATTTCAATGACAAATGTCATGAGTGCAGTATTACAAGTTGAAATCGGATTTATGTAATACAAGCATGCCAATCTATTTGCTTGTTCTCCGATTTCCTCTGCTCGTGCACAAAACTTCTTGCGTGCCCTCATATATACGCTGTTCAAGCACAGATCTTCTTGTGCGCTCTCAAATTTAGGGGGTTTAGGGGTCTACAGATGAAAAGTAGCCATTCTTGGCTAATTCTGGCACATTTTACAGTAATGTTTATTAATGTGCATTGACCCTGTAAACAAATAAACTAAACTAAAAAACTTTAAATAAACGCTGCTGAAGTGTGTTTAGTACATTTATGTAGTGAGGATGTCTCCAGCATTTATTAGATTTGCTAGGAATATTTATGAATGTCTCCAATAGACCTACAGAGCGACATTAATGCGTCCTGAAGTAAAGTGGAACGGATATAAACTCCAGCAAGATAAAGTCATTGTTTGTTGTATACAGAACCACAGACCTTTATCTATAAAGTATAATTATGGAAACTGTGTTCATCATAACTGAAAGCGTCGTGTTTGCATCATTCAACACGTCACCGTAAAGAGTTAAACAAATAACACACAGCACTACTACGATTACAGAAAAGTTCCCGCTGTTATAATTCACTCACCTTTTAATACGTTTTAGTGCGATTATAACCCGCTATTAAAAAAACAGCTGAATGTTTTGAATGAGAAGCTGTAATGTAGCCGTGGCGGGATCAGTTTTGGTGTGGCGCCCCGCCATGCAGGAATGAATGTAGCGGAAACCATGAGTTTTTTTTCCTGGTTTTATTATTGAGGCACGCTGCATGTAATGGAGTTAGCTGGTTTTAGGAGGATTTGGCCATCACCATGGAGTGCTGTTAAGGACACGGAGACTTGGACCCCATTTAAAGTTCTTTAATGTCCATCACACTGCAATAGGTTCACAGCACTTTACATGTGGGCGTGGGTGTGGGCGTGGGTGTGTGTGTGTGTGGGTGTGTGTGTGTGTGTGTGTGTGTGTGTGTGTGTGTGTGTGTGTGTGTGTGTGTGTGTGTGTGTGGTCTAAACAATGGAAGAAAATATACATGAATAAACAAATTTAGAAAATAAGGATAACAGTAACAAGTTGAAGAGTTTATACACAACACTAAACTACAATATACAAATATAACTGATATCCAGAAGCAAAGCAGAACTTATATGCTGTATAAACGGTATAAACTTATACAGAAAGAGTAATTCTAACTATCAACAAGCTTTTAACTACGGCGGAAATATAGCAAAGAGCATGGGTCAACTAGGTGATGTATGTATTCTCGTTTAAGGCAATTATGTTTACATAAAAGATCGCTAATACTAGCCGCGGCTGTCCACGATTCTGTACGAGCTCGCGCATAAATCAATAATCTTAATACAGTAGTATAATGATGAAACAGTAGTAACAGTAATGTAAATGATGCATAAACACTTCTTATCATTGACACACAAAACTGTCTGGCATTAGGCGGAAAGCAAAGCATGCGACCTTTCTCTCTATCTGAACAGAATGGAACTTCAGTCAATAGATTCAATGTACAGCAGACCTAAGCTGTGTTTTGATTGGCTGCCTGTGCCAGCACTTGATCAAGTGCGAGCTCTATAGGAGTCTGCTTGCAATGTCACAGCATGCACACGTGAGGAGAGAGCACAGCTCGTGTCCCGCTATGGGCTCGGCCCACCGACCTCTTTTACACTGCGTGCAAAATCACCGCTACAGATTGTTTACGTTTGCTGTGAGCGATCATTTGAGAACGGGAGATAGTGAAAGAGTCACGGGTGGATGATCTCAAACTCCGGGAGCATTTTCTTCCATGTTTGACGTATCTTCATTGTGGTTCACTCTGACATTATGGTAGCTGAGATCTTACAGTGTGACATGGGAGCCATGTTCCTGCTGTCTGACATGCTACAGGATTATAAAAACAACCACAGTGTGAGCCGGGGCCTTTAAGCTGCAAACCCCACGAACGCAAAGACCCTGAAACACACATCTGATCATCATCTGTCAGACTACATGACTGAAGTGCAGATACTGATGAAGCACACTTTACTCACTACAGCTGATTACAGCACAGGTTATAAGCATCTTACATATTGAATAAAATGCTGGCTCTGCTCAGTTACGCACATGTATTTATGTGTATTTTCAGAATGTATGGGTTTCCATTAAGCATCTGTATATTTCATAGGTGTATGGGAACACAGCTAGTGATGCACTGTTAGTTGTGTTGTTGATTTCTGCTAACGCTCTTCTGTCCTTCATCAGAGAGATTTCTGAGAGCGCGTCTCTACAGAACCCAAAGGGATCATTACTGGGAAACTCAGGTGCGCTTCTCTTGTGTTGAGAAATATGGCAAAACATTAAGGGCCCTATCACACACCCAGGAGTCAAGTGCAGTGAAAGTGTCGTCAGTCATTACTGCAGTAAAACACACTGCTGTCTGCTCTTCTAAACATGTAAATGTGATTCATTTAACATCCCGTCTAAATTAAACCACACTGAACTGATCTAAACTGAACTTAAACTCTAAAAACTGGACTGACACTGATTCAATTCGCTATAATCTTCTATGTGACATTGCTTTGACATAATCACATTGTAAAAGAGCTTAAGAAATAAAGATGAACTGAACTGAATCGTCACATTTTCAACTGACTCACTGTGAATCGTTACATCCCTACCTCTGACACAAACACTGACAGAAATGAGATGTGTATATGAATCTTTTTGAGCAGATGGTTGAGTGTGTGTGTGTTTATGTGTGTTGTGCGTCAGGTGTGTGTGATTCACACTGCAGCAGCGGCCTTATGTCCATGAATGTGAACCTGGTGACTCCAGAGAAGATCTCAGCCAGTTCCAGGCGGAGATACGAGACGCAGGTCAGCATAAGCACACACACACACACACACACACACACACACACACACACAAAACTTTATATAGAAACTTTTACACAAGAGTTCAGAGTGAATCTCCAGTAAACAACTCACTGATTCAATTAAACCATTCAGATTGAATCTCCAGTAAACAGCTCACTGATTAAATTGGACCATTCAGAGTGAATCTCCAGTAAACAGCTCACTGATTCAATTGAACCATTCAGAGTGAATCTCCACATAAACAACTCACTGATTCAAAGGATTGTTCAGAGTGAATCTCCAGTAACCAACTCACTGATTCAATTGAACTATTCAGAGCGAATCTCCAGTAAACAACTCACTGGTTCAATTGAACCATTCAGAGCGAATCTCCAGTAAACAACTCACTGGTTCAATTGAACCATTCAGAGCGAATCTCCAGTAAACAACTCACTGGTTCAAATGAACCATTCAGAGTGAATCTCCAGTAAACAACTCACTGGTTCAAATGAACCATTCAGAGTGAATCTCCAGTAAACAACTCACTGATTCAAATGAACCATTCAGAGTAAATCTCCAGTAAACAACTCACTGATTCAATTGAACCATTCAGAGTGAATCTCCAGTAAACAGCTCACTGATTAAATTGAACCATTCAGAGTGAATCTCCAGTAAACAACTCACTGATTCAATTGAACCATTCAGAGTGAATCTCCGCATAAACAACTCACTGATTCAAAGGATTGTTCAGAGTGAATCTCCAGTAACCAACTCACTGATACAATTGAACCATTCAGAGCGAATCTCCAGTAAACAACTCACTGGTTCAATTGAACCATTCAGAGCGAATCTCCAGTAAACAACTTACTGATTCAATTGAACCATTCAGAGTGAATCTCTAGTAAACAACTCACTGGTTCAAATGAACCATTCAGAGTGAATCTCAAGTAAACAACTCACTGATTCAAATGAACCATTCAGAGTAAATCTCCAGTAAACAACTCACTGATTCAAATGAACCATTCAGAGTAAATCTCCAGTAAACAACTCACTGATTCAAATGAACCATTCAGAGTAAATCTCCAGTAAACAACTCACTGATTCAAATGAACCATTCAGAGTAAATCTCCAGTAAATAACTCACTGATTCAATTGAACCATTCAGAGTAAATCTCCAGTAAATAACTCACGGATTCAATTGAACCATTCAGAATGATTCTCCAGTAAACAAAATAAAACCACGATACTACTACAATGTGTGGAAAGAAGAACACCAAGTCTAACTTGAGAAATGAAGACGTTTACTTGCAGGATGCGAAAAATAAGACAATCTGTAGTTTTTCCTATGTTGTATCGTATACCATGATGTATTGTCTTGTTAAACGCCAATATTAAAGAAGATGAAGTTAAACATCCTTTATATTTCTGAACATCTTTCAGATCCAGACACGACTGCAGAATCTGAGCAACAGCTTGCAGAACAGGAGCAGCGACATTGAAGTGCTGGCCGTGAGTACATGATGTCACTTCCTGCTCTGCACCATGTCAGATATTGCGATGTTTTATTTTTCTGCGATATGAAGACCGTTTCACAAGACAGCTTGAATAGCTCTTGAAAAGCTTGCATTGCATTTTTCATCAGTATCAGTATTTGCGCTGTGAAATTAATCAATATGAAAGTACACACATACATTTTGGTTTTGGCCTCCAATGATTATGAAATAACAGTAATAGAGATGAAATGATTATTGCATCAAATCCTGCTTCCTTTTCCAGCATTCATTCCTTCACAGAGCTCATTGTCATGTGAAAATCAGTGATGTTTACAGCATTGTGCTTGATTTATGAGCCAAATGAAAGAACTGAACACACACATGTGAAGTCTGATTGTAGCTCCAGCTGCAGCCAAATGCTCAAATACATGCTCAAATACATGCAATACGTATCGATTATTCACATAAACCCTCGTTTGTTGTGTAATAAATGCACACAGAGTTAAAAAATCCTGAAAAATCATAACTTGCTTAAATACTGTACATAAATTCAAAAGGTTTGCATCAATTCAGTGAAGCGGAGCAATTTTATTTAGTCTTTTAACTCAATTTATCAAGACAATTGCAGATGCTTAGTAAAATATTCATTGAGAAATGAGTTCATGACCCTGTAAGCTATAGACTGATAGAGGCTTTTTTTGTGTTCATATATTTTGCACATTAACTTGATTTTAATAATTGCAAATTCACTTAATATATGACTTAAATAAGCTTTTATTTGTCTGACAACGGCATGCGCTTAATAAACAATTGCATTAAAGCTTATGCCAATATATATATATATATATATATACACACTCAGTTGAAGTCAGAATTATTCGCCCTCCTGTGAATTCTTTATTCTTCTTTAAATATTTCCCAAATGATGTTGAACAGATTCAGGAATTTCTCACAGTATTTCCTCTAATATTTGTTCTTCTGGAGAAAGTCTTATTTGTTTTATTTCAGCTAGAATAAAAGCAGTTACTAATTATTTTAACCCATTTAAGGTCAATATTATTAGCCCCCTTCAGCAATATTAGTTTTGGATTGTCTCCAGAATAAACCACTGTTATACAATAACTTGCCTAATTACCCTAACTTTACCCTAATTACCCTAGTGAAGCCTTTAAATGTGACTTTAAGCTGAATACTAGTGTCTTGAAGAATATCTAGTCTAATATTAAGTGCTGTCATCATCAGTAGAGATGAGTTATTAAAACTATTATCTTTAGAAATGTGCTGAAAACAATCTGCTCTCCGTTAAACAGAACTTGGGGGACAAAAATAAACAGAGGGGCTTATAAATCTGACTTTAACTGTATATGTATGAAAGGTGGTGTCATTAGTTTGAACTGTTTTATATTTTGATGCACGTTTCCTTTAAATTAAGTGTTAATTCTTAAATCTAAAAGATCCTGTTTGACTCACAGTAAAAAAATTAATTTCATAAATTCGCAAAAACAAAATTTGAGGCCTTAAAGAGTCTTAAATTCATGGAAATGAGGTGTTGTAGGGTTTAATTTCCCTTTGTTCAAAAAAAAGCTACTAGTGTTACGATACTGGAATCGGGTAACAATCGGTACTGACATTTTAAAAACCCGCTAACATTTGAGCGCTGTTAAGTGCGTTCTTAAACAGCGCTGATTGGCCATTGTGTTCACATGCTCAACAGAAATGACTGTGATTGGCCGTGAAGGTCATCAGTTCACCGAACTCACCGCTGTTTATTAAGTGTAACTACAGATACAGGGACACTGGAGTGATTAAAAGCCACGAAGATCAGTCGGTTCATCAGCTGATCGCTTGTATGTCAGCTTATAAACACACCAGCGGATCTTCGCAGCTTTAAAACACTTTTTCCTCCGTATAAGTCTGAAATTTCAGTCATAATAGTCTTAAAAAGGTCCTAAAAAGTCTTAAATTTGCAACCCAGGTTCATTCTGAAAACGTAGTCCCGTGGACGTTTCTGGAGACCGCGAAATACGTAGCCGGGGGTACGTACGGCTGCATTTCATTTTTTTCCAAGCGAATGCTGCGGGGCGGTGTGACGCCGTTCCTTTCGGCGCTTGCCGGCTGGCCGCTCGCCTCCATGTGGAGGGCTTTCCCGCCGCAACCAGTTTGTCTGGTTAGCTCTTCATGTACGTCGCCAGACTCGAGGCGCAGAGAGGGACTGACCACGAGGACGACCGGGTTCGAGTCCAGGGAAGAGCGGTTCAAGAAATCAGGTAAGAAAACAAAAACAAAATCCAAAAAATTAAGTGAACAAGTTCGTCACAGGGTGAGAATGTGGTCAAAATCTGAAAACGTGGTAAAAATCAGACAAGGGCTTTTCTTTTTCTGGACGGCTTTTGTGAATCGTCGTTGGTTGGGTTTAGGGAAGGAGGAGGGTGGGTCAGCTGATTGGCCGGTCGCACGGTCAATCATTCTGTCATCCAGGCAGACAGTTCGACAGCAGCCTCTGGCGGGTTTATGCGAGAACAAAAACTGCAAAATACGTACCTCCCGGGACGTATTTCGCGGTCTCCAGAAACATCCACGGGACTACGTTCTCAGAATGAGCCTGGGTTGTAAATTTGACTTGCAGAAAACCTGTGTTAGTGTAATTTCTATTGCATTGAGATCTATGTGGCTCAGTGTTTAGTCGAGTAATTAAATGACTTATTGAATAACTTGGTCACTTTTCAGATGAATTAATAAGAAAAGTCATTTAAATACAGATGTAATTAGTCAATAATGACTCTTTTGAACACTGAAAGACCCGTATTTTTACTTTTGATTTGCATGTTTTTATTTATTAGAGCTGTGTGAAACATGTGAGATGATTTCGGTGTTTGCTAAGTCAGTTTTAATTTGATGTAAGCACCAAAGTTAACATCTAAAAATGAAAGAAAATAAAAAAGAAAGCAGATCGTGACTCTGCAAGTGTTTTTGTGCTGATCTGCTGTCAGTGTGAACCGCTGAAGGAGGAACGCTCCTCACACTGATTTACATGGCTTGCATATTTAGTTAATTAGTGGCTTTGTGGTTAATAAAGTGGTTTGGTGTTGCGCTCTGTTATTACACAAACAGCATTTAACCCCTGAGACTCGCTCACTCACTCGCTTCAGTAGAGGACTGTAGATCAGACTCTGTCTCTCAGAGGAAACTCAAGAGGAGGAAGAAAAGAAGAGGAAGAGGAAGAACAACAACAAAAAAGGGGAAGAAAATAAGAAGAGGAGGAGGAAGAAGAAGGAAGAGAAAGAAAAAGACAAAGAAAGATAAAGAGGAACAAAAACAGGGTGAAGAGGAGGAAGAGAAAGAAGACGAGGAGGAGGAAGAAGAGAAAAAGAAATAGGAACAAGAAGAGGAAGAATAGGAGGATAGAAGTTGAGGAAGAAATAGAGGAAGAAGAACAACAACAAAAGAAAAACAAGAGGAGGAAGAATAAGAGATGAAGAAGGCTGAAGAGGAGGAAGAAGGAGAATAAGAAGAAAAAGAAGTGGAAGAAGATGAAGAGGAGGATGAGGAAGAATAAGGCAAGGAGGAAGAAGAACAACAACAAAAGAGGAAGAGAAATAGAAAGAAGAGGAGGAAGAATAAGAGATGAGAAAGCAAGAGGAGAAAGAAAAAGATGAAGACGGAGGAACAAAACGAGGCAAAAAGAAGAAGAGAAAAAGAAAAAGGAACAAAAAGAGTAAGAAAATGAAGAGAGAAAAGAGGAGGAAGAGGAAGAAGAAGAGGAAGAAAAGGAAGAGAAAGAATAATAATACTAAGACAAAGAGGAAAATTTGTGAATTGAGGAAGACGAAATAAAAGGAGGAAGAAACCGAAAGAAGAAGAGGCAAAAGAGGGGGGAAAATAAAGAGTAGGAGTAAGAGATGAAGAAGATGAGGAAGAAAGATGAAGAGGAACAAAAAGAGACAGAAGAGGAGGAAGAACTAGAAGAGGAAGAGGATGAAAAGAAGAGAAAAAGAAAAGGGAACAAGAAGAGGCTGATGAAGAGAACGAAATAAAGAAAGAAGAACAAAAAGAGGATGAAAAAGAAGAGGAGGAGAAAGAAAAGTAGAGGAAGAACAAAAAGAGGAAGAATAGATGAGGAAGAGTTTTCTGAGGAGCTTGTTGAGATTGAAACTGTCTGAAGTGAACTTTGGTGCTCGCGATCAGCTGAAGCTGACTTTATAAAGTGACTTTATCAACACAAAAACACAATGTTAAGTGCGCACGGGTGTGTGTGTTTATACTATACACACGTCATGAATATTCTCAGTACACAAACGTATATCACAACAATTACGCAGGATTTCTCATCATGATGAATCATTTCACAGCACTAGGAACTTAAAGAGCAGCTATGATGAAAATCCTCCTCTGTGCGCTGTTTGGACAGAGGTGTGTGTAGTATAGTGTGTCCACAGTCATATTAGGCTGATAGTAATACAAAAAGTCTTTTTTTTTTAATGTCCTGATGTTAAAATAGGATTCAAGTCCCTCCCATTTTGAGGCCGACCGCAATGTGATGTAGGAGAGCAGTTTCCCCGCCCACCGATTTGATTGACAGCTGCATATTAACATGTCTCCATAGTAACGCGTATAATCATATCAACAAGACAGGACGTGCGCAAAGTGTGTGTGTGTGTGTGTGTGTGTGAACTTTGTACCGACATTGTGTGTGACTCATCATTGCAGAAAGGCTTTAATTAACTCCACGACAAACACATCAAATAATCATTGGTTAAGTTCTTCCTGTAGTATCTCTCACAGGCCTGAGATCTGCTTCCTTCACGTCTGTCACTGTGCTGTTAATCTGATGCAGCCGAGGCAGAGATTGGGGCACACTCTGACAGGCACACAGGAACGATGAGCGGGGAGAACCAGCATTAAAGGCACAAGCCACAAAAACAGCTGCAGTGTGCTCAGAGCTGAAAATCACAAACTTCTGAAAGCTATAATCAATAATCTGATGGGTGTTTGAGCTGAAACTTTACAGACACACTCTGGAGACACAAAATACTGATCTTACATCTTGAGAAAGGGTAAAATATGTGCTCTTTAAGACTTGAGATTTTCTCCTAAAGTCATGGCAGTAAATGAGGCCTTCACTAAAAGTGTTTTTATGATTACAAACAACTAAACGATTTTAAATCAATACACGAATACTAAAGACAGACATAACAATAGTTGTTTTCTGAAGTGTTTATCAACACTCGAGTGTTTTTAACCTGCTTGAACCTGAACTTTTTTCCCCTTTGAACACAAAACATATACAAGACAAGATATTTTGGAGCAGTAAACATGTCAAGCTAAATAATTCTAATCAATCATTGCCTTCTGCTGTCTTCGTTAGTTTCAAAAACACTGATTTCTTTACATTTTAACATGGTCCAAAAACAAACAAACAAAGAAAACATAAATAAAAAATCTTACTTATACAAGTAATAGCAAAACGTTATGACGGTTTTAAAACCTTGACTTTTCCAAACCGCGGTATACAGTATTGTTCAAAATAACAGCAGTACAACGTGACTAACCAGAATATTCCAGGGTTAGTATATTTTTTATTGCTACATGGCAAACAAGTTACCAGTAAGTGCTGTAGATTCTCAGAAATCAAACAAGACCCAGCATTCATGATGCGCACGCTCCTAAGATCTGAGTTTCAATAGTCATATCAAAGCAGTCAGTAAATCAGCATACTATCATCTCAAAAACATTGCAAGAATCAGATGCTTTGTTTCCAGTGAAGACTTAGAGAAACTTGTTCATGCTTTTATCAGCAGCAGGGTGGATTACTGTAACAGCCTCCTCACTGGGCTCCCCAAAAAGACAGTCAGAGACTTGCAGCTCATCCAGAACGCTGCGGCCAGAATTCTGACCAGAACCAGGAAATCAGAGCACATCACACCTGTCCTCAGGTCTTTACACTGGCTCCCAGTTACAGTCAGAATAGATTTTAAAGTATTATTACTGCTCTATAAATCACTAAATGGCCTAGGAGCTCATTACATTACAGATATGCTCACTGAATACAAACCCAACAGATCACTCAGATCTTTAGGATCATATAAACTAGAAATACCAAGAGTTCAGTCAAAGCAGGGTGAATCGGCTTTCAGCTACTAACAGCGCCCCCTGCTGCTGGAAACAGCTTCCAGAAATGATCAGATGTGCTCTAACATTAGGCACATTCACATCAAGACTGAAACACACATCTGTGTAGCTGTGCCTTTACTGAATGAGCACTGTGCTACGTCCAACAGATCAAACTATTGTGTTTTTCTTTTCTCTTTCATTCTTTTATAACACATTTTATCTGCTTTTATGCTTATTTATTTTATTTTTATTTTTTTAGCATCTTTATTATTTGTTTTTATATCTCTTATACTTGTTTCTTTTATTCCTGTTTATGTAAAGCACTTTGAATTGCCACTGTGTATGAAATGTGCTATAGAAATAAACTTGCCTTGCCTTAATGCTGTGCAATTAGATGAAAGGGGTGTGTTTAAACAAAAATAGCAGTATCTACCATCCACTGTACAAACTCAAAACTATTTTGTACAATAGTGTTTTTGTTTCTAGGATTTAGCAATCCTGTGAATCACTAAACTACTATTCAGCTGTATGACCACAGTTTTTATAACTGCTTCACATCTGTGTGGCAGGGAGTTAACCAACTTGTGGCACCATTCAGCTGTTAATCCACTCTTTCTTCTTTAACAGCATTACACAATTCATTGGTTTTAGCTTCAGAAACTGCATTTTTGATTTCCCCCCACAAGTTCTCAATTGGATTAGGATCCGGGGACTAGGCTGGCCACATAACATTCATTTTGTTGGTTTGGAACTAAGACTTTGCTCATTTACTAGTGTGTTTGGGGTCATTGTCTTGTTGAAACAACCATTTCAAGGGCATGTCCTTTAAGAGCATAAGGCAACATGACCTCTTCAAGTATTTTGACATATGGAAATTGATCCATGATTGCTGGTATGCAATAAATCGGCCCAAAGCAATAGATAGTATGAGAAACATGCCCATATTATGATGCTTGCACCACCATGTTTCACTGTGTACTCTGACTTTAATTCAGATTTTGGGGGTCGTCTCACTATCTGTCTGTGGCCCTTGGACTCTCATCGGCTCTGTTTCTTTTTAGGCCAGTTGATGTATTCTTTGGCAAATTGTAACCTCTTCTGCACATGCCTTTTATGTAACAGAGGGACTTTGCGGGGGATTCTTGAAAAAAGTTTAGCTTCACACAGACGTCTTTTAACAGTCACAGCACTTACAGGTAACTCCAGACTGTCTTGAGGTGAACATTGGCTGAGCCTTTGCCGTTCTGGTTATTCTTCAATCCATGTTGATGGTTGTCTTCCGTTTTCCTCCACGTCTCTCTGGTTTTGCCCTCCATTTTGTGCCATTGGAGATCATTTTAGCTGAACATCCTATAATTTCTTGCACCTCTTCTTAGGGTTTTCCCCTCTCCAATCAACTTTGTGATCAAAGTACGCTGTTCTTCTGAACATGGAACGGCCCATTTGCCTCAGGCTTTTAAAAATGCATCCTTAAATAGGGGCCACCTGATTCACACCTGTTTTTTCACAAAATTGATGACCTCACTGATTTAAACACACCCCTTTCAACTAATAGCACAGCCTTAAGAGCGTGCACATCATGAATGCTGGGTCTTGTTTGTTTTCTGAGCATCTACAGCACTTACTGGTAACTTGTTTGCCATGTAGCAATAAAAAATATAGTAAAAACCTGTGTTATTCTGGTTAGTCACGTTGTACTGCTGTTATTTTGAACAATACTGTACCTTGAAAACCATCCCATGCCTAGTTAGCAATCACTTTGTGTAGGGAAAACGTGAAGCAACTGTGTGGAAGCCAGCATTTATTACAGTGACTAGTAAGCGAGTGTGTGATATCCAGCATCATGTTTACCCTCTGAGTTGTTGAGTTTTCAGACTCTCATGAATCAATATTGCTGAAAACACGTCTCGCGTTCAGTCGTTTATCTGCTGTGTGTGATTTACTGAAGGATTGTTTGGATGCTTGTGCTGGAAAAGGTCAGATGTCCAGAGCACTTCCTGTTGACTGTGTGTTTCTGCTGATAACAGTGTGTGTGTGTGTGTGTGTGTCACATTCCTCCGCAGGTCGATCTGCCCAAGGAAACACTCATCAACTTCCTGTCCCTGGAGGTCTGTACCGCCCGCTATTATTATCAGCTATTCTGAGTAAATAAATGGCATTCCAGTGGAAAACCAGCAGGAAAAGGGGATCCTGTGTGTGTGTGTTTGTGTGTGTGTGTGTGTGTGTGTGCGAACGGTGACAGCCGGATACAGGGAAACCCTCAGCCTGAGCATGGGGAGCAAATATTAGCTGTGTTTCCATCCACCTATTGTTATGAGCAGTTTTGGAAATATATGCATTATACAAATGCTTAAGGTGGCATGGTGGCTCAGTGGTTAGCACTGTGGCCTCAAAGCAAGAAGATCGCTGGTTTGAGTCCCGACTGGGTCAGTTGACATTTCTGTGTGGAGTTTGCATGTTCTCCCCGTGTTGGCGTGGGTTTCCTCCGGGTGCTCCGGTTTCCCCCACAGTCCAAACACATGCGCTATAGGGGAATTGATCAACTAAATTGGCCGTAGTGTATGAGAGTGTGTGAATGAGTGTGTATGGGTGTTTCCCAGCGATGGAATGCGTCTGGAAGGCATCCGCTATGTAAAACATATGCTGTAATAGTTGGCGGTTCATTCTACTGTGGCGAACCCTGATAAATAAGGGACTAAACCGATGGAAAATGAATGAATGAAAATGTATAAGAAACAAAAATATATGCACAAGTTTTGAAAATGTGCATTAAAAAACCTTTGCATAAAGGAAAATATTTGCATAAACTAGGATGGAAACACAATATAATGAATAATACTATAAATTTGTAATAATATTATATAAAATATTGTATATTAATAATAAATTATATACATTCTAAACTATATTAATGATGAATATAAACAAATAATATGATTAATAATAATTAACATCATATATATATATATATTATTAGCCCCCATTTCTTCCTTTTTTAAATATATCCCAAATGATGTTTAACAGATTAAGGAAATGTTCACAGTATGTCTGATAATATTTGTTCTTCTGGAGAAAGTCTTATTTGTTTTATTTCAGCTAGAATAAAAGCAGTTTTTAATAGTTTTAAAGCCATTTTAAGCTCAATATTATTAGCCCCTTTAAGCTCTATTTTTTCCTGATAGTCTACAGAACAAACCATTGTAATACAATAACTTGCCTAATTGACCCTTCTCTAAGCCCCGCCCTCCTTAGTTACTGTTGCTACGCCTGTCAAGCTTTCGTCCCTGGCACGGCTTTTACAATGTGTCTGCGCCGGTGTCAGACATTGCCAGGGATATAAAGTCATTTTTGGTGAACGGGTGAGATATCAGAGAAAGCCAGACAAAAAAAGGACTGCAGTGTGCATTACAGGAGTATATTCACGACATAATAGGCAACCGATTAGAGAATAACTCAATCAAAATTGAAGCTAGCTTAGCCTAGCAGCCTCATTCACTAACCATTCAACAGCTTAGTCCATGCACAGCAGGAGAGGTGAAATCTAAAAATAATCTAATAATAATAACTAATTAAACAGTGATTTCTCTAGTATTAGCCAAAAAGCCTGATAGATTAATGTTGTGCAATTAAAAATAGCGACACTAACCGGCGAGGAAACACGCATGGACAGTGCTTCTACATCATTCATTAATAGAAAGAGCAGCCAGAAAGGGGTAAATTGATGGATTTGTGCTAAATATTAGCATCATTGACCCATAACAGTGTACAGGAAGTTACCTATTACTGTCAGTATGTGTGTGTGCTCTTTATAAATGACTGAGAAACTGCTGCTGGTAAAGTATATTGATCGCAAGTGCTCAGTTTGTGTTCATATCTCAGTTTTGTCCTGTTGAATTTGTAGTTTCAATTATTCATAGCTTGAAACAGATGGACATATGAAGTTCAGTAAAGTTAGCAACAGATTAGCTGATTCCGGATCAATAACTCGTGTCATTATGACCGATTCTCTATTAGTATGACTGAGTTACTATAGCAAAGGCTTTAACGGAGCAGTGCTCATAATATCGAGCGAAACAAAAGAAAAAGTGCGCTGTGAAACAGAACCTGCTATGTGTTTTTGTAGGTAACTCAGTTTCGATCTGTTTAGGGTAAGAGGTGTGTGAGTTATTGCCGTCAGTCTATCACTGAATGTGTCAGGAATATCAAAACAAAACCAGCTTATCTCCGTTCCTTTAGCGCCCCTTACAGAGCTTGATCCACGCTGGCATTTCTCCTCTTGGGTTTTAGGTTTTGAAAAGGGAAAAAATTCCACCATCCTGTCCAAACTTTCAGGATAGCGGCTATCAGATTTGCACAATCCATATGCACAACGATTTGGCCTGTGTGGCTTAGCGAAGGGTCAATTACCTTAACCTGCCTAGTTAACATAATTAACCTAGTTAAGCCTTTAAATGTCGCTTTAAGCTGAATACTAGTGTCTTGAAGAATATCTAGTCTAATATTATTTACTGTCATCATGACAAAGAGAAAATAAATCAGTTATTAGAGATGAGTTATAAAACTATTATGATTAGAAATGTGCTGAAGAAATCTGCTCTGTTAAACAGAAATTGGGGAAAAAAATAAACAGGGGGGCTCATAATTCTGACTTCAACTGTATATGTATACAAGCCCGATCGGGCCAATGGTTCAGATTTTTACTTGCCCTGCCAATATTTTTACTGGCCCCACCAAAAATAAAAGTTAATCGCTATTTCCTAGCCACAAATTGTAAATAATTTGTCAAAATGTTTGTAAATGTAGATGTTCAATATTAAAAAAATCCTAATAAATGTATAATGAGCAAAATTCAAAGTGTTATGCAAACAAAAACAGCAGTATGGAAAATGAAGGTATTTTATTGCAAAACAGAAGGTGGCTGACTTGTCAAACTGATGGCAAACTGTACAGAACATCACTTCATTTTTTTCATCATGTTGTACCCATGTAAATGTCTGCTTCAAAACATTAGAAACGGGCGTTTTCTTTAAGCATCATAATTGGATGTTGCCGTCTCTTCGCTGTAATGTTGTTACGGAAAACGTGCTCACAACATCCAATCAGATAAGAGGAACTGAAGAGTAATAAGGTGTTTATGACATCACAGAGAAGGTCGCATCTGAAGGCTTAAGCACGAACTGTTTCTCGATCCTAAAACTGTATTTGCACACAATTGACAAATTAAACTTTAGTGACAAGGCAGCACTGACCCGATCGGGCCTGTGACAATCCTGTCTACTGTCTCCAGCGTCTCAGATGCTGGCCCTGGGCTGTAAGGCAGTCCTTATTGTGGAGCCTTGATAATTGTAAACCAATAGAATTGTAATCATTCATTCATTTTGCTTCCGCTTAGCCCCTTTATTTATTATTATTAGTACATTCAAAGTGTTATATTACTGTCGTTGAGAACAGGGGCGTCGCTAGACCCAATTTACTGGGGCACGTGCCCCAGTGAAAATCTCCAGTGCCCCAGTAAATGCATTGAGATATGGTTTACTTCATATGCAAGTGTATTAATTAAGAGTGGTCATTCTGAAATTAAGACGTTATTCTCTATGTGGAACCGAACCAGCACAGGTGAAAGCAATGTGTTTAATCAAAATTCAAACTGACGCATCTCCGCGTGAGCGCAGAGAACCCGCGCGCCTCTCGCAAGCGCTGCTCGTCTGCTGGTGCGAGTCCCGGTAGTTAACATGCGCGCCAAAAAAGCAGGCTACTTGCTGCTCACGCGCCTCTCATGCGTTGTAAAACCAGCGTAACAGCCTTTTTCTGTTTAGCTAGTCGACAAAACTAAAGTTTAAACAATATGGCGGTGATCTTACTAAGCATGCCTCCTGATAGATTATTTAGTATGAAGCAAGAAGGAGGGATGAGGAGTCAGAGAGGTAAAGACTTAATAACCCTAATTCTCTGCCATGTGTCAAGTCTAAGACAACAGATAATTCTATAACACATCGTTTTTTTGGTATTTTATTGAATTGTCTATCGAATTTCATTTAAACAAAATTAATATTCATGCAAAAGATTTCTTAAATGATCTTAGCATCACTCCAGTTGTGTCTAAACATTGTTTTCCAGTTACATTTAAGATTATTTAGAACAAGAATACTTTTATTTATAATAAATATTTATAAAAAAAACAAACAAATATGTATATATATATTTATTTTATTATTTATTTATTTTTTTTGAAGGGGGGGGGGGGGGGGGGGGGATGTAGAGCCCCAGTAGAGCTTTATGTCTAGCAATGCCCCTGGTTGAGAATATAAAATAACAGGTTTTCTTTTTTCGTTTTAGTGAAAATTTGAAGTAATTAATTGTAAATAATGTGTTTTTATGTCATTTTCTGACATATTTGTGTATGTTTATATTTTTCTTGCTTTAACTTTAGGTTTAAAACATCAAGTTTAAATAAAAATGGGGCTTTTGGTAACTTTCTGAAAGAGAACAGGGTACAGTACAGTACAGTGTGTTGAGAATGACGTATTGTAAAATGTTGTGTCGTGTTTTTGTGTGTTCAGTTTGACGGCGAGGAGCAGTTCAACATCAGTGTGAAGACGCTTCTGTCTCGACTGCCCAAACAGAGATACCTCAAACTGATCTGTGAACAGCTCCAGCACTTCAAGATATACAAGAGGTGAACAAATTAACAATAATACATCAGTAAACATCTCCAGATTATAGTCCTCATAATGGCAGACTCAGGGCAGTAAATGAAGAGCAGAGAAACAAGAGAAGCAGTGAATTCTGTGAGTAAAGTCGAGAGTATGTTGACAGTAGAGGTGCATCGACCCGATATTTGGATCAGATATCAGTTTGATACTGAATATTTTTGCTGGATAGGGTATCGGCCAGCTGGTACCGATCCAAATCCGATCTTGTGTGTGCACTATGTTCTGTGTAATTTATAAGCCAACAAAAGTCATGAAGGTAGCCTATTATAAGGCTCTAGAAAGTTGTCATGTAGGCTACTATATCCCAAATGCTCTGAAGCCATTCTATAGTCTAATGTGAAGCACAGATGAATATTCACATGCTTCAATTTGACCTGCAACATGGAGATCATTGCTCTTTCTACATCATGTTGCGCTTTGTCTGTTAGATCAGCAGATCGCCTTCGTAACACTGGAGTAGAGAGGGTTATTACCTGCTCTTCACACACAGAGTAGGCTTATCTGAAAACTTTAAATGAGAAAAGGCTCAATAATACTCTGGACAGATCCTCAACACACTGATTTCTTCCCTTTGTGCTGCTCTTTTGGAAGTTGCTTTGTTTGTGCGTGTATGTTTGTATGTCTGTGTGTGCATATTTGTGAGTGAGCGTGTGTGTGAAAGTGAGCGGTTTCTCTCTAGTTAACTGTCGCAGTGACCCGAGACTCTCACCCTGCAGACAACACACACACATACGCACACACACACTTTATTTCCCCTCATAAAAGCCGATCCTCTTCATCTTCAGTTTACTCTCTATAAAACGTTCCTGAGTTTGGATCAATCCGAGTCTCAACAGTTGTTTCTGATTTCCTCATCAGCGCTTTTTCTTTTGCGCTACAGAACTCCTGTTGATCATCAGAGCGCCATCATTTACTAACAGTGCAGATATTGTTTACCCCTTATGTTTTCTTGTTTTTTGCTGAAAAGTGTCTTTGTGAAAACTAGCTCAATTGAGAGAAAAATCTTGACATTTGTGTGGTAAAACTTGATAAATGTAGAGATTTCTTATTACTTGTTCATGAAAAACTAGCTCAATTCTGAGATTAAAGTGTTTAACAGTCATTTGGAGTAAAAGTTGTCATTTTCTGTGAAAAACTGCTCAAATTTATTTAACCATTCTTCATTAAAAGGTAAAAAAGGATCTCTAAATGAGTTTAAAAAAATTTTTGCAAACTTTTTTAATGAAGACTTTTTTCTCTACATCTAAATAAAATAATAGCTTCTCTATTTTAACAATTTCTCCAAATGTAACGAGTTTTTCATGGAAAAACTACAACTTAAAAAAATAATACATTTGGGAAAAAATGTTTTGATGAAAAACCTGCTACGTTCAGAGAAAAAACTGAGAACAAAGTATTTATTTAAGTGTAGAGTAAAAAAAACGAGTTAAATTAGAATTTTTGTTGAAATAAGTCATCAGTTTTCATTGAAAAGGTGTTAAATTTTGAGAAAAAAAATCTGAAATTCTCAGAAAAAGTTTAACTTTTGAGTAAAATGTCATTGATTTTCATGAAAAACCAGCTAAATTCTGAACTAAAAATCAATCATTTTTGTGTTTAACATTTTCTGTAAAAAAAACTTTAAATTTATAGAAAAAAGTCTGCGTTTTTTTGTTAAAAACTAGTTCAATTTTGAGGGTATAAAAAGTCCTTTATTATTTATTCAAATGTAGAGTAAAACGTCTTCATGAAAAAAATTTTAAATTTGAAAACAAAAAGTTTTTATTAAATTTAGAAAAAGAGTCGTCATTTTCTGTGAAAAACTATTTAAATTTAGAGAAAATAGTTTAAATTTAAAAAGTAAAAAAATAAATAGAAAAAAATACAAAATTTCTCAAAAAGCAGAATCTGTTTCTGTTTCGAGAATAAAACATGCAGTGTTTAATCATGAAAAAAGTCATCATCTGTTAAATTCATCAATTATTTTATGAAAATCATTCAACTTCAAAAAGAATGTTGAAATAAAAGTCGTCATTTGTCACTGAGAATGTTACATTTTTGAGGAAAAAACAACTCAAATTGTCAGAAAAACTTTAACTTTTGAGGAAAAATGTCATTGATTTTCATGAACTAGCCAAATTCCCAGATAAAAATCATAGTAGCTTTTGTGTAATAGTTTGTGGTAAAAAAGTCCTCATTTTCTGTGAAAAACTGTTTAAACTTATAGAAAAAAAAGTGGATTTTTCATTAAAAACTAGTTACATTTCTGGAAAAAAAATAATTCTTTTATTATTTATTTAAATGTAGAGAAAAAAGTCTTGATGAAAAAAAGTACAATTTTAAAAGTTTTGTTAAATTTAGAAAAAAAAAAAAACTGCAGAGAGTCTTTATTGCATTAAATAATTAAACAATATGTACACAATTAGCTTAGTCACTGACCTTAAAAACCCATTTCAAATAATCAGTTTCTGTGAAAAACGATTTAAATTTAGAGAAAAAGTTTTACAAC
Source organism: Danio aesculapii (assembly GCF_903798145.1). Taxonomy (NCBI): domain Eukaryota; kingdom Metazoa; phylum Chordata; class Actinopteri; order Cypriniformes; family Danionidae; genus Danio; species Danio aesculapii. The sequence goes on along the minus strand of NC_079451.1, from coordinate 52,669,433 downwards.
AGATAAAGTGAGTTAAAAACTTCTTACATTTTTAGAAATAAAGTAATAATTTTCCAAAAAAATACTTTAGAGAAAATTTTTGAGGAAAAAACTGTTGATTTTCATGAAAAACTCATTAAATATTTAAAGACAAAAGTCACGATCTTGTTAAAAACGTGTTCAATTTAGAGAAAATGTCAATTGATTTTTTTTGTAACTCATTAAACTTCTGAAAAAGATTTAAGAGTTCAAGAGTTAATTAAATGTTTTATTTTGAGAAAAAACAAATTTTCTCAAAAAATTGATTGAAATTGATTTTCATAAAACACTAGATAAATTCTCAGAATAATACTTTAACAGTTCGCAGTAAAACCAAACTATTTACATTTATAGAAAACGTCTGCATTTTTCATTGAAAACGTTTTACGCTAAACTCGTTAAATTTTGACAAAAGTCATTTTTTTATAATTTATGTAAATGGAGATGAAAAGCTCTTCATAAAAACAAGTTAAATTTGGAGAAAGTTTTTGTAATTGTAAGTTGTATTTTTCTGCGAAAAACTATTTAAATTTAGAGGAAAAACGTCTGCTTTAGAGAAAAAAAACTCTTGTCAAAAACGAGTTACATTTCTGGAAAAGGGGCTGTTCTTTTATTATTCATGTAATTGTAGAGGAAAAAAGTTAGATTTAGAGACAAAAGGTTTTTGTTAAATTTAGAAAAAAAAACTTGTCATTTTTGAGTGAAAAACGATTTAAATTTAGAAAAAAAAAAGTTTTAAAATGAAAAAGTTTGCAAAAACATAAAAAAACTAATAATTTTCTCTAAAAAAAAACTTTAATTTTGAGAATAAAAAGATGTTTTTAATGAAAAACCCATTAAATTTAAAGAAAAAAAATCATAAAATTCTTTTTGTGAAACTCATTAAACTTGTCACATTTTGAGAAGAAACTTATTTTCTCAGAAAAAATGTCATTGTTTTTTATGACAAACCAGCTACATGTTTTAGATGAAAAGTTGTAATAAATTTTGTGTTTCACAGTTGTTTTAGAGTAAAAATCATTTATTGAAAAAAAACTATTGAAATTGAGGAAAAAAAGTAATTTTTCACTAAACTCGTTTTAAAAAAGTCTTCCTAAAGTTTGGAGAAAAAAAGTGTTTTTTTCACATTTAAAAAAGGTTTTTCGTGGAAAGATATGTACATTTAGAAAAAAAATCTAGTTACATTTCTGGAAAAAAGTTATTTGTTTATTAAGTTTATTATTTGTGAATGTAGAGAAAAAAGTCTTCATAAAAAGTTATATTTAGAAAAAGAGCGGTCATTTTGTGTGAAACTATTCAAATTTGCAAAAATATATAGTTTTAAACTGAAAAAGTTATTTAAAGCTCCTTACATTTTTAGAAAAAAGTAATAATTTCCCCCCAAAAAAAACTTTACAGAAACATTTTGAGAAAAAGCCCTGTTGCTTTTCATTAAAAACGTATTAAATTTAGAGCCGAAAATCATCTTCTGTTAAAAACGTGTTCATCAAACTTCTGTTAAAGAAGTCGTTTCATTTGGTGTGAAACTCATTGAACTTTAAACAGAATGTTAAAATAAAAGTCTTCATTTTTCATTGTGTCACAAACTTCAACTTTTGAGGGAAAATGTCATCGTTTTTCATAGAAAACCAGCGAAATACTGAGATTAAAGTCAGAATAATGTTTGTGTTTAACAGTTGTAAAATATGGAGTAAAGAGTCCTCGTTTTCAGTGAAAAGCTGTTTGCATTCAGAGAATAAAGCTTCATTTTTCATTAAAATCCAGCAAAATTTTGAGAAAAAACTTAACTTTTCATTAAAAAGTGTGAAAAATCGTGTTTTATTGTTTATTTAAATATCGAGTAGAAGATCTTCATGGAGTAAAGTTACATGTGGAGACAGATTTTGTCTCCAAATGTTGAAATAAAAGCCGTCATTTTTTCATTGAAAACGTGGAACATTTGGAGGAAAATAAACCTTATTTTCTCAGAAAAACTAACTTTTGAGGAAAAATGCCACTGAATTGATCAGAAGTTTTTCATGAAAATCAAAGAAAAAGGGGTTTTTGTGTGTGAAAACCTGCAAAACTTTGAGAAGAATGGTCAAATATATGTTGAGAATCAACAAAACTCAGAGGAAAAGTCTGTGTTTTTCATGTAAATCTAGTTCAACTGTGAGTCTTTTTTTGTTGTTGTAAAGAATGTTGAGAAGAAAGCTTGATTCTAGTCAGATCTGGAGCTGGTTTCATTTATAATGATGTTCTACATTAATCCTTATTCCTACATCCTGTAATAAATAAATCCTTATTACATTAATGATGATATTCAGAGTTCTGTCATTTACAGACAGTGCAGATGCTGTTCTATTTGCTGATGATCATTGCTTTTCTACACAAGCGAATGCCTCAGTGTGCTCAGAAAATAAGCTGATGAAGAAAAACTGAACTAAAACACAGTAAATGATCCACTATATAAATCTTATTGTCTTGCTTTTTTAAACGTGCATGTGTGTTTTGTTGTGTGTTTCAGAGTGTCAGTGGTGGTCCTCTACAGCTACAGAGATGATTATTATAAGATCCTCCTGTGAAGGAGTGTTGTTCTGCAGATCTTCCCCTTTACAGATGAGTCGAGTGTTTCTGTGCTGCAGATTTAATGCCAAAGCCTGATCTAAAGGGTCCAGCAACCAATCACAATACTGTACAGTCCAGAGCTGAAGTAATAAAGTATTTTCCCTTAATATGTGTCATCTTGATTTTCAGTAAAACATTTGCTTTACATGCATCATTTTTATTTAGATGTTTATTTTTTTTTAAAGTAGTCAAAATACAACTAATTGATAATAATTACATAAATACATAAATAATTGATATAAAAATAAATAATAAATTATTAATGTCAACAGAAAAAAATACATTAAAAGAGCATCACAGGTTTTAATCTCGAATATA